>NC_064629.1:915262824-915565768 GCF_023864275.1 Schistocerca cancellata
ACTCAAGAAAAGGTTGCAAAAGTGTTCTATACATGGTCTCTTTTGTAGATGATCTACACTTTCCTAAGGATCTCCCAACTCCACCACGTGCTTTCCCTACGCCTACATATTTATTCGATATGACATTGTGCCCCCCCCCCCCCCGCCCCCCCGCGAACCATGGACGTTGCCGTTGGTGGGGAGGCTTGCGTGCCTCAGCAATACAGATAGCCGCACCGTAGGTGCAGCCACAACGGAGGGGTATCTGTTGAGAGGCCAGACAAACGTGTGGTACTTGAAGAGGGGCAGCAGCCTTTTCAGTAGTTGCAGGGGCAACAGTCTGGATGATTGACTTATCTGGCTTTGTAACACTAACCAAAACGGCTTTGCTGTGCTGGTACTGCGAACGGCTGAAAGCAAGAGGAAACTACAGCCGTAATTTTTCCCGAGGGCATGCAGCTTTACTGTATGGTTAAATGATGATGGCGTCCTCTTGGGTAAAATATTCCGAAGATAAAATAGTTTCCCATTCGGATCTCCGGGCTGGCACTACTCAGGAGGACGTCGTTATCAGGAGAAAGAAAACTGGCGTCCTACGGGTCGGAGAGTGGAATGTCGGATCCCTTAATCGGGCAGGTAGGTTCGAAAATTTAAAAAGGGAAATGGATAGGTTAAAGTTAGATATAGTGGGGATTAGTGAAGTTCGGTGGCAGGAGGAACAAGACTTCTAGTCAGGTGAATACAGGGCTATAAAGACAAAATCAAATAGTGGTAATGCAGGAGTAGGTTTAACAATGAATAGGAAAATAGGAATGCGGGTAAGCTACTACAAACAACATAGTGAACGCATTATTGTGGCCAAGATAGATACGAAGCCCACGCCTACCACAGTAGTACACGTTTATATGCCAACTAGCTCGGCAGATGACGAAGAGATTGATGAAATGTGTGATGAGATAAAAGAAATTATTCAGATAGTGAAGGGAGACGAAAATTTAATATTCATGGGTGACTGGAACTCGATAGTAGGGAAAGCATGAGAAGGAAACGTAGTAGGTGAATGTGGATCGAGGGTTAGAAATGAAAGAGGAAGCCGCCTGGCAGAATTTTGCACAGAGCATAACTTAATCATAGCTAATACTTGGTTCAAGAATCATGAAAGAACTTTGTATACATGGAAGAAGCCTGGAGATACTGGAAGGTCTCAGATAGATTATATAATGGTAAGACAGAGATTCAGAAACCAGGTTTTCAATTGTAAGACATTTCCAGGGCCAGATGTGGACTCTGACCGCTCCAGCTACTTGCGTGTCGATGGCGATGAAATAATAATGATAAGGACAACACAACACCCAGTACCTGAGCGGAGAAAATCTCCGTCCCAGCCGGGAATCGAACCCGGGCCGTTAGGCATGACGTTCCATCGCGCCGACCACTCAGCTACCACGGGGGACAACTCATCCAGAGATAATATTGCTTTGACATCAATAAATCGATGAATTTCGAATACCAGCACCAGATAGAAATCACGATCAAATAGTATATCCACAGTGATGTGTTAACAGCCGATATTGTTTAAACTGTAGCTAGCGTTAAATAACGTAATTTACCCATAATGTCGCTACTGCACTGACTAAGTTTCTATTAATTATGATCGGCGGTAATCCCTACATGAGGTGTTACTATACACCTCAACATCTTTACCCTTTGAGAGTGCACTTACGAATGGGTCAACTATATGTCAGTTGTTGCTAATATAATATTTGCAGTAATGTATGCCACTTTAAAAAAGATAAAAAATTATTTATTTATCATATTTGGTTTCGGTATAAAAGACGAATACCCTGAGCTCTACAATTAGTTAATCGGTATCTACCATGCTAAAATGAAGAATGTTGTTATCCTTGATGCTATATACAGAGTGACGATTTTCGTTACCTTTTGTGAGTGTATATTGCAAGTTATGGCCACTGATGCACTGACTGTACGTTGAATATTGTCACTCTTAATGCGGAATAGTTACAGCAGTGTTGGATACTATTGACTATTATTTGTTTCGTACACAAATTATACCGAGTTAATGTCGTATTTCCACAGTTTTAACTTGCCGCCTAAATTTACTAAGAGTGATGTGCTTCTTTCTATCTAGCCTGTGTGCCCTGCTATAAACATTATGATGTGAATGCATGATGGCTCCTCCTATCAGACTTCACTCTATTTCTTGTAAAAAGGAAAATGAAATAAAGAAATTATTTTCTAGATAATGTATTTTTTTTTTCTTAAAAATATTATTATGTATAGGCAACACAGCTTAGCAGGTTGGTTCGATTGTGGTAATGTTATCGTCGTCCTGTTTAAGAATGGGGCACGATACTCACTATGGCATGGTGACTACATCACTGCTTTAAGTCTTAATTCATATTTGGAAACTGACTACTGCTATCAGAGAAGGAGCACGAACCGATGCAACTACGTGTGGTGTCAGCCATTACGAAGGTATGCATGTGTAAGTACTTTACCGCTCCAGTGGCTCTCGACTTAGGCTCTGCTGTACATCTTTCTACGGAGGTCAGAGACTGTGGCACACACGCTAAAGGCATCAAGAAGTGCACCGGCAGTGTTGAGGTGGTGTGTGGCGACAGTCACGTCGGGTGCACGCTACCACCAACTTGTCAATAATATAAGCAGGTTTTCCTCTTTGAGACACAGAACGGGGAGGTGGGGGGAATAAGAACAGTTCTGCAGGACATACTTTGCTTTACTTACATATATATGTATTTTACACTCACTGTATTCCGCAATATTTTCCGAAGAACTGTCTTCTATAAGTCTTAAATTCAGCCAGTACAGCATTCAGTCAAACAGGCAGGACAATTTGCACGATACTACCATCCACAACTTCTGCTTCAATGGACTTGATTCTTACAGGGCACATATTTGTACAGTTTGGCAGGGGTGGGGGGTTGGGAATACGTGAATTTCTACACCAGTCTATTTGCTGCATATTTATACCGTTCTCAAACAAATAGTTGACAAAGTCCTAGTACGCACCTCTTACATACGGACGCCAATGGCTAAGTCTGTCTGCGGTGACCATTAGACAAATTATAGACTGCGCATACTGAGAACACCCGAGTATTTTATAAACATCCATTAGTCCTCTGAATTTGATTCAGCCACAGGTTCCCTATATTTATTGACGATTGAAACATTGGGTTCGGTTGTTTGGGAGAGAAGACCAAACAGCGAGGTCATCGGTCTCATCGGATTAGGGAAGGATGGGAAGGGAAGTCGGCCGTGCCCTTTCAAAGGAACCATCCCGGCATTTGCCTGGAGTGATTTTAGGGAATCACGGAAAACCTAAATCAAGATGGCCGGACGTGGGCTTGAACCGTCGTCCTCCCGAAAGCGAGTCCAGTGTGCTCACGACTGCGCCACATCGACCGGTGATTGAAACCTTACTGCCAAATATTTGGATGTCGACTGGTGTGTCGGAGAGCCGTAATCCATCGTCATCTTCTTCTTTATGTACTCCATCATGCTACACAGATAATCCGATTCAGATAACGAGCACTAAACCCTTGCTCCAACATTGCTGAGCGTTTTCTACTAACTACCTAAAAGTCATTGTCAGATGCTTGTCCGACATTCAGGCGTTCGAACCCACTAGCAGTCAAATTGTATGTGTTGGCGTGGCGAATAGCAGTACTCTTGTGGGACTTAACTGAGAACCTACATGAAGATGGTATCTGTTTTTCCGGACATGTCCGAAAGAACAGATACCGCCTTCATAAAGATAAGGCTTACCGGCCAATAATCTTCTTCAGTGTGGATGCACTCACATTGCCCAAATTCTTACGGGAATCGGTAGATTGCCTCCCGAGCGGTCTCAGGCGCTGCAGTCGTGGACTGTGCGGCTGGTCCTGGCGGAAGTTCGAGTCCTTCCTCGGGCATGGGTGGGTGTGTTTGACCTTAGGATAATTTAGGTTAAGTAGTGTGTAAACTTAGGGATTGATGACCTTATCAGTTAAGTCCCATAAGATTTCACACACATTTGAACATTTTTTTTTTTTTTTTTTTTGATTGCCTACCGCCAGTAATGAGTATAGTGGGCAGGAGCACTACAAGTCTAGTTTGTGACAGAAATGAGTCCCTGCAGTCGCAGTATCCTCTGTGTCCTCGGTGGCTCAGTCGGATAGAGCGTCTGCCATGTAAGCAGTCAGCCTTTAGCGGCGCAGTGGTTCGGACGGTGTTTACGTCCCTGCCGTACGTCTGCGCGAGAGGTGTTCACATTAAGTGTGTAGCGGTGTTCGGCGGTAACGCACAGAACGAATCATGGCCTTGTCGTTCCGCAAAACGATACTGAAATTTAGTTTTATTAACGAATATGCTCGACCGAAAGCTTACGAGATCGAACGTTATTTACGGGACGAGATGAAAATCGAACCTGACGTTCTAGTTGGAATACATTTATCTATAGTCAGCAGTGTGGTCTATGTCAAGCTCATCAATGAAGCAGCATGTGAAGAACTACTACTCCGACACCGACAAGAACTTCGTTTTTGTCATTCAGACGGGAATGTTGGAGCGGTTACAGTTGAACACGCCGGCATGGGACTACGAACGATCCGCGTCTTTGAGCTTCCATTCGAAGAGCCAGAAATTGGTGACAGACGCCCTGCGTCATTACGGAACTGTCCTATCCCATGTAGCTGAAAAATGGGCGCGTTTCAAAACGTATCATGTCCTCAATGGCGTCAGACAAATACGGATCGAACTCCGAAAACACGTTCCGTCATACTTGTACATCGCTGGGTGTAGGGCGATTGTCATCTGCGACGGACATCCAAGGACGTGCTCTGGGTGTGGGAAGGAGGGACACGTCCGTTCTGAGTGTACTCAACGATGGTTGTTGCAGTTGCCACGGGATGATCCACCCCTGACACCGCATCCAATTGTGCTCCCCAAGACTTATGTCACTGTATTACGAGATGACGCAGACCGGCGAGACAGAAACGTACCGGAACAGAGGAAGATCGTGGCGAGCCACGGAAGGACGACGTTGCGCTGGACCGCCTGCAGCAGTCACAGGACGCCCTCTCTTCGGTTGGTTCAAATGGCTCTGAGCATTATGGGACTCAACATCTTAGGTCATAAGTCCCCTAGAACTTAGAACTACTTAAACCTAACTAACCTAAGGACATCACACACACTCATGCCCGAGGCAGGATTCGAACCTGCGACCGTAGCAGTCCCGCGGTTCCGGACTGCAGCGCCAGAACCGCTAGACCAATGACCTCTCTTCGGTGCCGCTTGCGGCCCCTTCAGATAAGGCACTTACAGACGTCGATAATACGACGGCGCACGATTCCGTGTCCCCCTCGACCAACCAGAGACCATGCTGACCTCTGATTCCGAGGCACGGTAACGGAAACAGCGATCACCAAAACGCAGGAAGAAGCGCCGCGTCAGGGTGGAGAACGACTAATCTGATCTAGCAGGCAATTCTGAGGCGTTTTCGGGTACAGAGCAGACAACCATGGATACAGGAGAACTGGCTAGCGTGGGTGCAAGGGTGGCCAGCGGGACGGCGACACGACCTTCCGATGGCTATGTTCCAGAAACAGCGGAGGACTTCGATCGACGGCAACAGGCTGCTCAGGAGCCTACGGCACCTGCGACGCACGACAACGATGGGACGCTAGGGGACTGGTCAGGAGACCAACCTGTGTAGAATTAGCGACCATAAGGTGCCCTATCTACGTTGACAGCCATGCAAAAAGCTTATCGGATAGGGTGTCTTAACGTCAATAGCATTGGGACGCCGGTAAAAATCTGTTGCAGAAGCTGGATGTTGGCGCGCCTTCTTCTCGACACGGTCACCAGACGAAACGGGCTCTTGATGTGCGCCAGCTAATGCTTCCCGTCCGCGGCACCATGTCAGAAACTATCATCGCAAGTCGAGCGCAATTACATGCTGCCAAACCCCGAAAGCGCGGCAACTCGCGGGAGCGTCACACAACACACCTGCTCCACTGCACCACCCCAGCCAGACTCCCTCTCTGCTCAGCCCGCGCTCCACGCAGCAGAGTTAACACTACCAAAGATCCTACACACTTTGGTTCTCCACACGACCTATCGATGTATTCGTTCGATAGCATAGTTTTCCCTAGGCCAGACCCAGCGTATAAATACAAATAATATTCACAAAACAAACCAACATAAATGCATAAATATATATATATACAAACAGTAAAACAATTACAATATATAAAGAGACAGAAATGTCATATCTTGAGGTAACAAAACAAGGAAAAAAATTATAGTACAATAGATGGAAATAGGAGGATATGCATTTCCGGCGTTACAAGTGGCATGATAAAGGTTGCAGATTTAGACATAGTGCTCTTACAGGACGTTCGGGTACTTCCCACCTCGGACTTTTACAGTTACGACATTTACTGTTCCCCCTGTGACGAGAGAGGCGTTGGCAGTGCGATGCTATTGAAGGAAGGGATACGTGCAGACGAAGTAGAGTATTTGCCTTCTGTTTGTGGTACGGTCGTGACCATAGATGGAATACGTTTGATCAATATACACGCACCGTCAGGCTCGGATAAGAGAAGGGACAGAGCAGATATGTACGCCCACGAGGTTACACCGTTGTTCCAGGGACGATACGATGCTTGCATACTCGGCGGAGATTTTAATTGTGTGCTCGACAGAAAGGACCAACATCCTAACTATACGCCTAGTCAAGAACTTCTGGAGCTGGTCAACGGGATGGAATTAGTCGATACATGGGACCTGAAGTATCGCAACCGACCAGAATATACATTTTTTACGAGCCACTCCGAGAGCCGTTTGGATCGTATCTACGTTTCGAGGGCATTATCGATGTCGACGGTGGATGCAGAAATATGGCCGATAGCGTTTACAGACCACGAGGCATATATTTGTACCATTAACCTTGATAGACAGCAGGTATGGAGACGGAGGGGTAATTGAAAGATGAACGTCTTCCACCTGCGTGATGCAGAACGCCGACCGAAGCCAGTTTTACGGAGGACGGTAATAGGTTACGGGAAGGAGGTTTGTCAATGGCAGCGCACGACCACTGACTTTTACTTTACGGCTCTCCGGGAACTGTTATCTCAACCACCTACACCAGAACGCCAGACGGCCATCCACCGAGTCAAGGCGAAGCTGTTACAACTTGCGACGCTAAGGATGGCGGGTATGATGATACGCGAGAGGTCGCGGGATTGCCTGCCCAACGAGGTACCCTCGATGCATTACGTGATAAGGGAAAGAAGAAGACCAAGGACGTTAATTCTTGAGATCGATCTCGGCAATGGCCGACGTAATTCAACACAAAGGGGCATAGCACAGGCGTTCACTGATCATTTTAGCAGATTCTATGCGAGCAACGGGGAGGGTCAGAGGGATCTGGGGAACGTCCTGGAAGAGATCCCAGACGCGACGAGTGTGAACGGGGAAGCGGACGTGTTATCTGAAATTACGTGTGAAAAGCTGGAGGAAGCGATTACACGAGGTGCCTGCAACAAGTTCCCCAGTCCAGACGGATTCCCGTTGGAATTTCACCGTATCTTTGCGACCATTATGACACCGATGTGGATATGCATGTTTAATGAACTTCTGCGGCAAGAAGTAGCGGTTCACGTTACATTCACGAAAGGGCTCGTGATAACGATACCCAAGCCCCGTGGTGGCAGACGGCCTTGTGATTATCGCCCCTTGACCCTCTTTAATAGTGACTACAAGATCTTCAGGCGCATATTGGGCAGTCGTATCAAAACGTTGCTGGCGGATCGAATACATGCCGTTCAGACTTGTCTTGGCGGCACCAGTAATATCCATACAGCCTTAGTGGACTATCGTGACGTCGTCGCCCTGGCGGCTGCATGCCGCCTCCGGGGGGCTCTGATTGCTGTAGATTTCAATCATGCGTTTGATCGCGTGGATCATGTGTACTCGCGGCGGTGATGAACAGGATGGGTGTCTCGCCATTATTGACCAGTTGCACGGCGCCAGATCAGCGATGATGATCAACTTAGGGAGAACTGAGTATTTTAAGATCAGTCACACAGGGTTGCCCCTTGTCGATCCTCCTATATGCGATCGCCTTAGAACCTTGCCTCGCAGGCCTTCGCCGCCGTCTTACCGGCATCTCCTTACGGCATCTATCATTCAAATGCAGAGCATACGCGGATGACATTGTATTCCTCGTTCGGAATGAGGGGGAGACTCAATCAGCACTGGATTGGCTGCAGACGTATGAGATGGCAGCTGGCAGCGCGGTTAACTTCCGAAAATCACAATTCATGCATGCGGGCTGCGGATTAGAACCAGGAACGGAATGACCTTTACCTGTGGTGCAAACTCACCGATGTTTGGATATCACCTTTCATAAGGAGACGGTGGGAACGGCTGCGGACAACTACCGACGGCTGTTTCTCAGATTCCGCACGTCAGTACGACTAAACGCCCTACGGTCGATGAATATGCTGCAGCGAGAGTTACTCGTCAACCTTTATCTCGCTCCCATGATGTGCCACCTGACACACCTTCTCCCCTTGACGCGCAGGATTGCTATGAGGATTCGGGCGGCTTTTGGGTATTATGTAATCCTGGGACAGCTCTTTAAGGTACAGTCCAACACGCTTACCCTCCCAGCGCGAGAAGGGGACGTTGGTTTAGTGAACGTGTACGAGAAGACGCGTGCCATGTATATTAATACTATTGTAAAACGATGGCGCAACAGGAATCACTCGCTTACGGGGATGATCATCGAAGAACTGATACCAACATCGCATCTTCCTCCAGTCAGTGTCGGCCATATATCGCCCCCGTTAACGTATGTGCGCACGTTCATCGTTGAACAAAGTTATGTTCGAGATCGTTTACCGACGTCCCGACAGTCGACATCGAAGGACGTGTACCATCTGCGTCTTCGACAGATCCCCCGGAACAGGGTGGAACGGAAACATCCATCCGTTAATTGGCACGTGGTGTGGCGTACGGTACACCACCCTCACCTGCCTACAACAGTCAGGTCAACATGGTACATTGTAGTGAATCGGAAATACCCTACGAATGATAAAAAGTACGCAATACGTTTGGCGGATTAGCCCATGTGTCAGCAATGCGGCGTGCTGGATACGGACGACCACCGGCTGGTCTGCGGCGAGGCATTGCCTGTCTGGACTCTATATTAGCGTTCATGTGGCGCACTGTCCATACAGCAATATCTTCCGACATAGTATTTTTTCCAGGGGAAACGTGTTTTCCGCGTCATAATACGAACGCAGTGGCGTGGATCACAGGTATGACGATCCATTACATATACACAGACACACGTCTGAACGTACTGAACGTTTTGAATTACTGGCAATACTTGCAAGATGGACACACGAAAGTGTTACGGCTACTAACGTACAAGGATTGGTATGCCAATTTCCTAGTAACGGTTTTTGCAGACCCGCCATATACTTGGGGTGTGCTGGCACGCTAAGATGAGCGGCGGTGCTGTCGTTGTGAAACCGACCAAGTAAAGTGATCAGCTAATGGCAACTACGAGAGTATGCGATCTAGGAAGAACTAACATTTGCACCGTTAGCAATGGAATGTTACTTTGATTTTTGTTTTAATATCTATAAATGCTTTTTTAAGGGTGCCGGAGGTGGCTCCACTTTGACTTTGTTGTTATTTCGTGCTGCATGGTAGGACGGCAGCGAGGCTCCTTCCAGGACAGTTATAATGTAGAAGGACGTGCTATGGTTTCGTGAATAATAAACGTTTCTGTTTCTCCTACTTTCCTTAAAAAAGTACAAGCTGCTTTCGTTCGCCTATTGGGGAAAAAAATATGGTGGAGCACTTGCCCGCAAGGAAAAGAAAAAAAAAGATAGCGCATACGACTGCAGTGAAAAAGGTAATTAAAAAAAAGAAAGCAGGAGATCCCGGGTTCGAGTCCCGGTTGGGGCAGACATTTTCAACTGTCCCCGTTGATATTTATCAACGGCTGTCAGAGCAGTTAAAGGTCTGAATTTCATGGTGCGCTTTTTTCCTTACAGTGTATAATTCTTTCCTTCGTTATTTCTCTTATTCCAACAGTACTCAACCGGGTTCTCTATTTTCCAACTACTTTAACGTCTCTCTAACTTTATATGATTTGGTGGTGTTATATTCGTAAGTTCTCAGAATCTCTGTCTATACGTACTCGTACTATACTTTGAACACCACTGTGTAGCCGGCCGGAGTGGCCGAGCGGTTCTAGGCACTACAGTCTGGACCGAGCGACCGCTACGGTCGCAGGTTCGAATCCTGCCTCGGGCATGGATGTGTGTGATGTCCTTAGGTTAGTTAGGTTTAAGTAGTTCTAAGTTCTAGGGGACTGATGACCTCAGAAGTTAAGTCCCATAGTGCTCAGAGCCATTTGAACCATTTTTGAACCACTGTGTAGCACACCGTTGAGAGTACTTCGTATAGATATTGCCGACATTTTGTCGCATTTCATTCACGAATGTATGGAGAGAATACTGACGATATATGTATCATGGTACGCACTCTCATAATTATTAATATGGTGGTCTCTGCGCACGCTATATCATGAATGACACAGAATAGTAGCACAGCCTCTCTTGAATGCCTGTTTTATAAATTTACTGTACTGGGTTCGGCTAGAATAACATTCAGTCTCTCCCAGAGAACCCACTTTAAGTTTCCCGTGTATCACTGTTACATATTAATGTGGATAGTTACTGCTATTATCCTAAGAGCAAATTTCTGAATACGCTCCATATCAGCTGCCATTTTAATTTGTTAAGAAATTCAAACACTGGAACGACACTCGAGATCAGGTCGTGTATGTGGTTTCGTATACAAATGCATAACAATTTTCCAGAACCGTCTTAACTATACTGTCTGCAATTCGCCGTCTGTACTACTGATTTTATGTGTTCGTTCAGTTTCATTTCTGTTAGAAATTAAAAATATATTTCAGGGCCCGGAAGTTTACCGCTGATTTTGTAATCGGATAATATCAGATCTGCTCTCTTTTTGTGGGCATTTTATTTCAACTACCCACACATTTAAAGAGAGCTTCTGTTCAGTACTACAACGGTTAGTGGAAGATCTATCGGATAATACTGCTGTGTTGTCAAATAATGTGTGATATCACGCCCGCCATGAAAGGCTGACAAGCTTACCGTGCCTGCTTGTTCTCGACAAAGCGAGCCTTTCACATTTAAAACGCTTATTCCTCACGGAATTAGCTCGTACAGCATTACTGGTTGTCACTTTATCTGTGATTGCCAGTGCGTTTAATATCACATTTTAACGCATTTTCCTCACCCCTGTTTCAGATTTACACACACCGTGGAAATTAAAGTGATTTATACCGCAATGACCTCGTATTTTGATGGATTATACTCTGTATTTTAATAACCTTCGATTCACAGGAACCACCAGGTAAAGATAAAATGCGCTGACAATGATAAAGTGAAATTCGTGTCAATAGGTATAACAGAGCTCTGTTATCTGTGGAAGGAGCATATTTATCGGAGTAATTACGGAATTTGAAACGTTTCTCCTTATATCTGACTTACGCTACTTAAAGTCTTAAATGATGAACTAAACACTTTTTGTTTCTTCTGAGACACCGGTGAGGTTTGCACCAGTTAGCACCTTGAACTCGAATTCCGCTATAGCAGTGTTCAGGTCACCGTACGAATATCCAGATTTCGATATTTCCTTGTTTTCCTGGATCGATCGTAGCCGGGATGGTTTATTTGAAAAGGAAATGGTCGATTTTCTTTACTTATCTAGAATTGTGCTCCATCGCTAGCCAGCTCCTCGTCGATGGGGTGATGAAACCTGACCTCCCTTCTTCTTTATCGCCCTGATGACACTTAGGTCCACTGCGTGGGGAAGAACTCAGTCGGGTGCTAATCTCTCACCATACTGTAGTGAGCTCCGTGTTCGAATCACAAAGTGAATGCCGCCACAAAAGTGAAGGTCACATGGGTGGGCTGGGAAACTGGCTCACTACTTTTCACATTTCAATCACAAGTTTTACCACTGTGTCACATCACTTGAAAAGGAAAATAAAAGTTTTCTGTTTATAGCCTTCTCCCTGATTCCTTCTTTCTTCAGCCTGTTACCACGGGGATAGAGTGCTTCTATAAGATATAATCAGAACATACTTGATTTCAACTTGGAGCCGCGAACAACATGAGTGCAACATGTGTACCTTGGAACGTATGGATTTATTTAACGTTGTCAAAAAACAGGCGTTAATGTACTGCTTATTGTGAATTTTAAAGCAATGCGAAACCTAACAGCGTAGTCGTACATAACAAAACACTCGAACTGGCCAACACGCCATAGAAGAGGACTCAGACCAACGACGTTTCACATATACAAGAACATGGACGATGGTTGTATTAAGGGGGGCAGAACGTCAAACGAGCCGACTTGGAGGAGGAGAGGCAACACAGGACATTTTAATTTCCACTGTCTATACTTCTACAAGTAAATTTATAAAACTTTGTCAGCATGACCAGGAAGGATTCAGGATTCACACTCATAACAGTGGAAGACCAAAAACATAACAAAATAAACTATTTTACGCGTGAAATTTCATCATTTTTTCACTTACTACTGGCTGCATTTGTTGCTATAGGTACAATTTTCTTCATAAGTAAGAGAGACTGTTCGATGAATTTTGCACAGTATACAAACCATACTTACAGGTGTCTGAAACTCTAGAATCTATTTAATATATGAAAAAATGAAAGAGCTCATACGTTTTAAGCTTTATGTTTAGAAAAATATATAAAATTTTGTAGTTAATTATCTCAATTTTTACCATAGTTTTTAATAGATTTGGAAAATTCTAAAGTTTCATACACCTGTAAGTATGGTTTGTATTCTGTGCAAAATTCATCAAAGAATCTCTCTTACTTGTGAAGAAAAATGTACCTATAGCAACAAATGCAGCCAATAGTAAGTGAAAAAATGATGAAATTTCACATGTAAAAAAATTATTTTGTTATGTTTTTGAACTTCCACTGCTATGAGTGTGAATCCTCAATCCTTCCTGGTCATGCTGACAAAGTTTCATGAATTTATTTGAAAATTATAGGCACTGGCAACTAAAATCTCCTGCGGTGCCTCTCCCGCTCCAAGTCGGGCCGTTTGACGTCCTACCCCCCTTAAAATAGCTTAGGTCACCTCCAACTATAGAATTTCGAAATATACGGTATACTGTTAAAACAAAATTAGAATGCCCCCTGAATCTTTAAGCCATGTTATTTCGCTCTCCAGAAACTCATGCGAATAATCAGGTCAGAAGGAATTCATATTTTATTTTGCATGGAATACAAATGAAGCACAACATGCTTTTTTCCACATACGATATCTCACAAATAGTAGATTCGGGTTTCTTAGGATTTGCTCGCTGCACAACTTTGTTGTCTAATAAATAAGGTACGGCATTACAGAAGCTCTTAACATTATGTTATTCGCGTGTAATTTTCGGCAAATAGAACCAGCGACGTACATGCCTCTTCGAAGCCAGTAAATCTGTTATAGCCAAAAATTGTATTTCTTCAAGTCATTCGATAGAATACAATGAAACAAAAATTGTGGCCCATACTTCAAACTTTTGGAACTTCGTTGTCAATGAACCAGTAGAAATTGTCCGTGCCAATCGGGACGGCGGTTACCGGAAAGATATTACATGGAATCCTGTTATAGAAAAACTAGTGCTCTGCTTTGCCGGCGTTATTCTGAGATGTTATCGTGTGACAGTTGGTTGATCTACGCATGTGCCAGAAGCGTTTTAAATAAGGGAGCTTGTATACACCTGAAGATGACCAAAAAATCTGCGCCGAAATATCGTGACAGGAAGTTACTGACATCCAACAGTTCGCCCACAATTTCATGGAAGGTTATACTGAACTGAAATATTCAACGTAGCATAAAGTGTGCACCAGGAAAATGTATTATAAACGTTAGTATTTACAAAATATTTAATTCATACGTTAAATACTTATCAAGCATTTAAATCAGATTGTAATGTTTTTCACAACCACTTACGGCTACATATGGACTTAGAAAGTGTAGCCCTAGTCAGTAAATCTAATAGCACTCTCACCTAAACCTTCACTCTTTACAGTTTCTGATGCCGCCATCGGCCATTTATTATTAACGTAAAGCCGTTATATGTCCACTTGAATATATTTCGTTCCTGATTTTATATAGGGTTACTATAAGCAACCCATGAATAGAAACCTGTTTAACTGTTAAAGACTATACTTAACCATTTGACTGCAATGAGCTTGATTGTTGAAAGTAAATTGCTCGCTGCTGTTGGATGCCAAAACCATGCCAAGTATCAACAAATTCTCAGTTCATTCACTGACATCGCTTCAACTATTTCAAACGTAAACCATTCCTCGCCAGTTTTGTGGTACATTTACTGGCTTTTCTTAAAAACCTTAGGACCTGGAAGAAAACTATACATTTAACGAAAAACTCTGTGAATTATCTTAAAAAAGTACTCTTATTAAACGACAATTCATACATCGGAAGCCGGCTTGAGTGGCCGAGCTGGATATGGATATTCAGAAATAATGGAAGATATATAATGAGAACCTTCTTGACTCTGAAGCTGTGCTCCGATGTATGGTTCAAATTATTCAAATGGCTCTGAGAACTATGGGACTTAACAGCTGTGGTCATCAGTCCCCTAGAACTTAGAACTACATAAACCTAACTAACCTAACAACATCACACACATCCATGCCCGAGGCAGGATTCGAACCTGCGACCGTAGCAGTCGCGCGGTTCCGGACTGCGCGCCTAGAACCGCGAGACCACCGCGGCCGGCAAGAAACGTTTCAGGAACTATTCATGAACATATACAAAATTTCTACTACATAAAATTTAATCACTCCCTCCCCCTACCTTTACAACTACGTGTTTCTTTAACGTTTCACGGAGCGAAAGATCGAATTTAGATTTTTTAAAGAAAACAATGTGCGGCGTAAGCACAGATTTTTTCAAGGTGTATTTGACATAAATTATTAGTTAATGTTCGCTTGCGCACTGACTAACATAATAGGACAAGTTTATCGCTGTGGCTGTTTTCTGCAGCAGGTACATAAGTACTCTTCTTATAAACTGAAATGCGTTTCTCTAGCTGTAATTGTAATACTTATTTACATTCCACAAGAGTTTCGCCGTTAATGTTGAAGACGATATTCCTGGAATAATACAGTTTTGATTTTACTTGTAATATTTAAAGATTTGAAACAACTCACACCACAGTTTCCACACAAATAAAATTTTACTTAAAGTTATTCATATTTCCTGCACAAATATGCATTGTAAGTCGGAGGACCAGTGGTTGCAAATGGCGAAGCTCTGGCTGGTGGGAAATGCAAAACCGTTTGTGATGCACCATGAGGAGTTACGAAAAGCTCAAGTGTTTGAAGTGTTGAGGACAGGCTTATTACACGGATATAGAAGAAAGCATAATTGTAGAGATTACGGTGAGCAGTTAAGTAGGTCACACAAACAGGCGAGTGCATCGAAGAATTTAGTGTCTAAGATAAGGAAGCTTAATATCAATACGTACGGATTGGCGGGAAGTGATAAATTTAATCCAAAACGTGCTTGAATCGGGTGTATCCCAGCACAGTGCAAACTGGCGATAGTATGCACTAATAGTCGGTAGTACTCATTACACACCATTTTAATAAAATTGTCATCTCCTATAGCAGAACAAACCACATGTGAACCTAATCCAGCGTGCACATGCTTAACTATTGACTCTCCATTGATGCTACAGTACACTCAACATATATATGAAAGTCTGAAGGGCTATTTAAAACTGATTCTAATGCTTACTCAGTACTTGAACTTTATCGGTAATTTCACTGAAAAACCACCATGTTTGCAGGATAGCATATCAAACGTAAAATTGCGAGAACATTGCAGCACCATCCCACTTTTTTCATAAACAAGTTAGAATTTAACGAAATTAAGAATCGCATTTTCATCCATCGGGATTCCTTTTCATGCGCGTTTTATTAATAGCGCTACAACGGCTGTAGTTTTGTGCTTACTGGCTGATCACCCGTGTTCGTTGTACAAGGCGTCTCTGAATCTAGAGACATTATCCTGCAGTGGGCTTCAAAGAGTTTGCTACAACAAAATGAAACGTGAGTCAACTAAAAAGTGTCATTCCGACGTACAGTTTCATAATTTGTAATGAAAGGACGAACGTATAGTTGGGACTAAAGAAAATATTTCTGGATGTAGATGCCACAAAACTGACAGGTGCATAAATGGAGTCATGACTGAACGGAAATTTTAACAGAATGCCGATTCAGCTAACAAAACAAAAAAAAAGGCTCCAAGCAATATGAGACGTAAAATCTGAGGTCATCAGTCCCCTAGGCTTAGAAGTACTTAAACCTAACTAACCTAAGGACATCACACACATCCATGCCCGAGGCAGGATGCGAACCTGTGACCGCAGCAGCCGCGTGGTTCCGGACTCAAGCCCCTAGAGCCACTCGGCCACAGCGGCCGACGGAGTGCTAAGAGCAGTGCTTATTCACGAATCTACAGTTCCTAAAGTAATTTAGTTACATCGCAAGTTACTGGAGATTTTACTTTTATTTTTATTCTCAAGCAACATTCCGTAACTGGCATAGACGTTTAGTAAAGCTGTTTTGTGAGTCAATATACCCTTAAACCTTTTAACGCAGAACGATGTTTCACTCCGTAGTGGTATGGGCGCTACATCTACATCTACAGGGTGGTCCATCTGATGTTTCGGATGAGATTATCTCGAAAACTAGACATCAGGTAAAAACAGTGGGTAAGACAAGTTCGTAAGGGGGACATCAAATGATACTACACGTGACCTCCAGCCCCTATCCCCTTGAGTGGAGCGGGGAGCAACTTTTAAATCTTAAATGGAAACCCCCATTTTTTATTGCAGATTCGGGTTCTCCATAAAAAAGTAATCAAGTTTTGTCTGAAACATTTTTTTAAACCATTGACAGATGGAGCTGAACTCGAGAAAAATGTAAAATTGGGGAAGAACTCTGATTTATTTAGAATGATCCGACAAGGACGCATCAAATCGATACAAATGTGCATCAATTCTTTCATTACGCCAAATTAAGCTATTTTTTTTACAAAATGTATACTACCCGCCACAGTTTTTGATGGAGGGAGGCCGAATGGTTCAAAAATCTCGTTAGGGAACTCTTCACAATTGTATTACTCACCGGACTGTGGCGCTACCGTGGCCAAACTGAGAACTGTGGTTCAGTATAAAGGTCGGTGCAGTGCGATCAGACGTCACTGCATGGTCCACGAAATGGAGCTTAAAGTTCAACGATGCTAAGAATCAGGCTGTCATCTTCAGCAGAAAGAGGCTGCCACCGGACCTACCGTCGGTCACGATCATGGTGGGCCCCATCCATGGTTGCGGACCGGCAAATGCCTCGGGGTCACATTGGACAGGCACCTGACGTGGCTGCCACACGTCCGAGGCGTCAGAGGGCGGGCAGTGGGGCGCCTTCGTGCGCTTTACCCACTGCTCAACCCTTCATCGCCACTTCCTCCACGCCACGGCCTCACCATGTATCTGTCCCTTGTCCGGCTGGTACTGGAATACGCGGCCGTGGTGTGGGGTAACGCGGCAGCGACGCACATTGCGACGCTCCAACGCGTGCAAAATAGGGCGCTGCGACTTGCTCTCCACAAGCCGCCTCGCTACCCGACGAGGCTGCTCCATGAGGAAGCTGGCATCCCCTTCCTGCGGGATCGCTTCCGGCAAATCGCCAGAGTGTTCTACAGCAATGCAGAACACTGTGGCAGCCGCCTGATTCGTGGTCTGGGCCGCCAGGTCCACCACAGGCCAACGACTCGTTGGCCAGACCTACTGCGAGAGTAATCATCTCTTGCAGCCCGATGGCGAAACACAAGGCGTCACGATGAACGACGCCCAGTGAGGACAGCTCAACCCGTTAGGTCCCACTGCACCCCAAAGAGGTCACCGCAGGGACAGCAGCTCCGCTGCTTAAACTGCCCCCACACCTGGCATATGTAGCCAGAGTTTTAGTGCAAGTGCGAGTGCGAGTCAGACGTGACTTCACTTTCAGATTGGGAACCGTAAACATCAACTGACGGCCCGCATCTCGCGGTCGTGCGGTAGCGTTCTCGCTTCCCACGCCCGGGTTCCCGGGTTCGATTCCCGGCGGGGTCAGGGATTTTCTCTGCCTCGTGATGGCTGGGTGTTGTGTGCTGTCCTTAGGTTAGTTAGGTTTAAGTAGTTCTAAGTTCTATGGGACTTATGACCACAGCAGTTGAGTCCCATAGTGCTCAGAGCCATTTGAACCATTTTTTGAGCCATCAACTGACGAAAGTAAATTATTCTTTAGCGCAGCATGGCTCACTTTCCTTCTACAGAGATTGTTGATATGATGCTAATTTTAGGTGAATGCCATAACAATTATGCTGCAGCTGCGCAATTGTATGCGGATCGTTTCCCAAACAGACGACATCCAAGCGAAAACATTATTCGAAATTGCACTAAACAAGCTCGCAATGGATACATGCACCGTCCACTTCGTCATCGCAAATACAACAAAAATGACGCTCGTACCCTTACCGTTATCGCCTGTGTTCAACTGGATCCCGAAATTAGAAGTCGTTCGATTCAGAGACAAACTGGAATACCGAAATCTACTGTTTTGAGGATCTGGAAGGCACATAATTATCATGCGTATCATATTGCACTGACACAGACATGAAAGCCGAAAGATAAACATTTACAAATGTGTTTCTGCCAATGAGCCTTAGAAATGATAAGAGGTGACAATTATTTTTTAGATACGTTATGTTCACCTATGAAGCCACATTCAAAAACAATGGCGAATTAAATCGTCATGATTGTCATTATTGGTCCCCTATCACACTGGCACAGACCTGTTGACAATCAACACAAATGGTCGTTAATGGTCTGGTGTGGAATTTTAAACGGTTACTTTATAACGTTGGAAGCTGAATAAGTGAATTAAAATCTGTATTGTAGCCGGGACTTAAACCCCGCTCTTCTTGCTTACTAGGCAGATACACTACCTTAACAACATCGCAGCACTATGGTCAAACCTTGATAGGACTGCATTTTTTTGACCGAAATGTTACTGGGGAATCTTATTTACAACTTCCCGCGTTGAATTTGTTGGAGCTAATGGAAGATGTTGATTTAGAGACTAGGCAACGAATTTGGTTATGACAGGATGGAGCAGCTCCCCATTATGCTAAAAATGTGCGGAAGGTTTTAAATTTACGGTACCCTAGTCAGTGGATAGGACGCGGCAGACCAATTCAATGGCCTCCACGTTCACCAGACCAAACGTCTCCTGATTTTTTCTTGTGGGGTTATTTAAAAAATATTGTTTATGAAAGACAGCCCAGAACCCGAAACAATGTGGAGCAACGCATTCGAAGTGCGTGTGCAGCCATACCACGGGATGTGCTGCTCAAAACTGTGTACAACTTCTGCAGATGATTGACTTTATGCATTGAAGTAAATGGTAATAATCTAGAAGAATTTCTTCGTGGCTAATTTCAATAATTAAGCACCCCAAATTGTGAGAGGCAAGGGGACTCACACTAATGAAGCGCCCCAACATGTGAAAGGCAAGGGGACTCAGACTAATGAAGCACCCCATGGGAACATCATTCTACTACGTCCATGTCGTTGTTCCTGGGTAACGCTAAAAGTAGGATACAGTACATTTTGTACAAAAGTAGCTTAATTGGGCGTAACGAAAGAACTGATGCACTTTTTGTGTCAATCTGATTCGTCCTTGTCGGATCGTTCTAAATAAATCACAGTTCTTCCCCAATTTCACTGTTTTCTAGATTTCAGCGCCATCTGTCAATGGTTTGAAAAAATGTTTCAGACAAAACTTGATTACTTTTATATGGAGAATCCGAATCTGCGATAAAAAAATGGGGGTTTCGATGTAAAATTTAAAAGTTGCTCCCGGCCTCACTCAAGGGTGCGGGTGCTGGGGTCACGTGTGGTATCATTTAATGTCCCCCTTTGAGCTTCCGAACTCGTCTTACCCACTATTTTTACCCGATTTCAAGATAATCTCATCAGAAACTTCAGATGTACCACCCTGTATATTCACGGTACGTGGGGGCATTATCGTTTTCTTCCTTCCCGTTCCATTCGCGAACAGTGTGTGGGAAGGGAGACCGTCGGTATGAGCTCCAGTTTCCCTGGTTTTCTCGTCAGGTTGCCCGGCCATAAGCTCGCGAAATTTCAACGTGATGCAGAGCATCTCTTTTGTACCGTCTTCCATTGGAGTTTGTTGAGCATCTCCATCATACTCTCGCGTTTACTGAACGATTCCCCAACGAAACTTCCCTATTAATTAATCAGATACCCGCGTCCGGCCTTCCTGATTTAGGTTTTCCGTGATTTCCCTAAATCACTCCAGGCAAATGCCGGGATGGTTCCTCTGAAAGGGCACGGCCGACTTCCTTCCCCATCCTTCCCTAATCCGATGAGACCGATGACCACGCTGTCTGGTCTCCTTCCCCAAAACAACCAACCAACAAATTAATCAGATGAGTAACACTCAAGAACACTCAAGAATCATCTTTTGTGACGAATTAAATTTTCATAAGATTCTTGTAGTGAATCTCATCATGGAACTCGTTTTTCCTTCAACTAATTTCAAGCGGACATTCCAGTTTAAGTCTTTCCGGTCGGCTACTGCTAGGTATTTAAGGTAGTTACTGCTTCCAGCGATTTATCACCAACATTGCAATTCGCCAGTTTATGTGTAAGCACGCAAACCTTTTTTTTTTTCTTTTTTACGTTGACAGTCTCTCCACCCATCCTCAGCACTGTTCAGGTCTTTCTGGATTTAGCTTCAGTCTTCTCGTGTTGCAATCTTCCTGTAAGTAACAGCCTAATCTTCTAGGTCATGGTAACGATCATATAATATGCTGTAATGAGAATTCCTAAGAGATGAAAGCAGCCCACCATACCAGAACTAGAACATGGCCTTTTGTGTTTATCGTGAATAGCTCTCAACACTTTGCAAGAGGAGCGGGCTTCTGGGAATTCTGCTTGTGACAAGTGCTTGGATGGCTTGGTTAAGAGTGTGACCCATTAAACGGAAAAATCTGGCAGAATGTGTCACATCCTTCAACCTTCTCATTAGTTATGGTACTTCATGTTACCTACCTGCAGCTAGAACTGTTATTTATGTTGCCCTTTGTTTCACCTGATGTTTCTACACGTATTGTGTTACCTCGTGTCTCATCAAGTGTTACAGTATTAGAGATGAATTCTGTCATTCGACAGAAGGAGCACTTTCGTAAAAATCAAAATTTCTAATTTTGATTTTACAGCCACTGTCCATGACAAAGAGAGGCGTTGCGTGTCTAAAATCGATACGCACATTGCCGTATTCTTTACTTCCATGTCATTAATGGATTTTCTGTCGTGTTCCATTTTCTTATAAATAATTCCAGTTGGTCATGTCGCATCTTTCTTCCTCTCTCTTAAGGGATACTTTCAGTACCTTGTTTCCCTAGCCTTCTTCGTGGCTTGTAATTTCTCATTCCGTTTGATACCGTTACCGTCCTTTCAATAAGCCCTTTACTAGGCGCTATGTTTCTAGCTATCAACTTCCATCCTTTCATCTTGGTTTTACAGCTTATCGATGGCTACGGCACGACACACAGAGCATTACCTCAATTTTGACATTAATGAAGCAACCGGTTTGCTACTGACGTACAAAATTTACGAGTACAATCCTATCGTCCAGTATATAAACGTTTCTTAAGCTCTTTTACGGCACATCCGTTATATGAACCTTACACAGACTGAAAGCAGTAGTCTTATAAACAAGAATGAGAATGAAGACGTGTGATGTGGGAGGTGCATCGCTGGAATAATGAGGAATAACTGAAGTACAACTATTTTTTACACAAATACGTTGGTTTCTCACTTTATAGACTTGAACTGCATCATTACTAAAAATATTTGCTGTTCTGTTGATAGACTGAGTGAAGTGATGCACCACGAACACGTTGATCGAAACGCTATGAAACAGATACGCCAACATTTCCATGCCTGTGGGACGTGTTGTTTAAATTTCATCTTTACGCAAGCTTATTTCCACTAGCGGCAGCATGATAATCGCTTCAGGACTACAGGGCGAGTGGTCGAGTGTTTTCCACTTGAGTTGTCATACCTTCTGCTCTACGACATTTGCGATATTGGGGCGTCTTGTGTGGAATCGCGACCAGCACCGAACTTGTACCATTCCACAACGGTGGTTTTCGACAAATGGCTCTGAGCACTATGGGACTCAACTTCTGAGGTCATCAGTCCCCTAGAACTTAGAACTACTTAAACCTAACTAACCTAAGGACATCACACACATCTATGCCCGAGGCAGGATTCGAACCTGCGACCGTAGCGGTCGCGCGGTTCCAGACTGTAGGGCCTATAAGCGCTCGGCCACCCCGGCCGGCTGGTGGTTTTCGACAGACAGCCTGCCCAAAACACATTTTCGTCCTCCTAAGCATGTCTACCGCTGTTTTCCCTATGGGAGCCAAGAAAAGAATTACAGCAAGTTGGCCCTGTTTGGACACATATGGTAATAACGACGCCATTATTCACGTTTCCGCATTTACCGCAGGCAGGTCGGAAAGACACCAATGCCACACTAATCCCTTACGTACATGTCGGTGCTTATATACCCGTATCGGAGCCGCGTTACATTGCATATACACTGCAGCAAGGCCCGCGAACGAAAACGTTTTGATCGTCCTGTATAGGATGAAATGATAATTAAATAAAGACCCTATGCTGTTGACAGGCACTGATATACATCAACGTGGACAGTTGAAAATGTGTCCCCCGACCGAAACTCGAACCCGGGATCTCCTGCTTGTCCGAAAGAACAGATACCATCTTCATATAGCTAAGGCTAAGCGGCCATTGACCTCCTTCTTCTGTGCTGGATGCACACGCATTGCCCGACCTCTTATGGGACTTGGAAAGATTGTCTACCACAAGTAATGAGTGTAATGGGCAGGGGCACTAAGAATGTAGTGTGTGGACATTAAGTTGGGAATGTGGGTCTCACGGGGAGTGCAAGGGATAAATCCCTGCAGTCGCACCACCCTCTGTGCCTCCGGTGGCTCAACATATACTGTAATCGAACATTATGAAGTACCTCGAAGTAAACGATTTATTGACATATAGTCGGCACGGATTCAGAAAATATCGTTCTTGTGAAACACAACTAGCCCTCCACACTCACGAAGTAATAAGTGCTATCGACAGGGGATGTCAAATCGATTACATTTTTTAGATTTCCAGAAGGCTTTCGACACCGTTCCTCACAAGCGTCTTCTAAATAAACTGCGTGCCTACGGAGTATCGCCTCAGTTGTGCGACTGGATTCGTGATTTCCTGTCAGAAACGTCACAGTTCGCAGTAATAGACGGAAAGTCATCGAGTAAAACAGAAGTAATATCCGGCGTTCCCCAAGGAAGTGTTATAGGTCCTCTAATGTTCCTGATCTGTATTAACGACATAGGAGACAATCTGAGTAGCCGTCATAGACTGTTTTCAGATGATGCTGTCATTTAGCGTCTTGTAAAGTCATCAGATGATAAAAACGACTTGCAAAATAATTTAGATAAGATATCTGTATGGTGCGAAAAGTGGCAGTTGACCCTGAATAAAGAAAAGTGTGAAGTTATTCACATGAGTACTAAAAGAAATCAGCTAAATTTCGATTACGCGATAAATCACACAAATCTGAGGGCTGTAAATTCAAATAAATACTTAGGGATTACAATTACAAATAACCTAAATTGGAACCATCACATAGATAATGTTGTGGGTAGAGCAAACCAAAGACTGCGACTCATTGGCAGAACACTTAGAAGGTGCAACAGGTCTACCAAAGAGACTGCTTACACTACACTTGTCCGCCCTATTCTGGAGTACTGCTGTGCGTTGTGGGATCCGCATCAGGTGAGACTGACGGGTGACATCGAAAAAGTCCAAAGAAGGGCAGCTTGTTTTGTATTATCGCGAAATAGGGGAGACAGTGTCACAGACATGATACGTGAATTGTAGTGGCAATCATTAAAACAAAGGCGTTTTTCGTTGCGACGGGAACTTCTCATGAAATTTCAATCACCAGTTTTCTCCTCCGATTGCGAAAACATTCTGTTGGCACCCTCCTACATAGGGAGAAATGATTACCACGATAAAATAAGAGAAATCAGGGCTCGTTTTTCCCGCGTGCCGTTCGAGAGTGGAACGGTAGAGAGACAGCATGAAGGTGGTTCATTTAACCCTCTGCCAGGCATTTTATTGTGAATAGCAGAGTAATCACGTAGATGTAGATTTAGATGGATAGAGCTTCTGCCATGTAAGCAGGAGATCCCGGGTTCGAGTCCTAGTCGGGGTACACATTTTCAATTGTCCCCGTTGATGTATATCAACGCCTGTCGACAGCTTAGGGTCTTGATTTAATTATCATTTCATTCTAAGGGAGTTACATGGTCACCGATGGTAACTGCCGTTCGTTTTTCACTGCTCACCTTATACCACTACCTGCCTCCGTAGCCGAGGTCGCCCAGTCCGCCTTCGGCTCGGACGTGCCTAGCGCTCCGGCCGCTTCCCGTTTAGCGCGAGCTTTGTTTACATCCGTGAGGCTTCGCGTAGCGGTGCATTGATTACTATAGATCACGATGACTCTTTCTTACCGGAACTCCACTGTCAATTTCACGTTCTACGCACAATAGACAAGACCAAAAGCACACGAAATCGAACGTTTCATGCGCGAAGTGGTGAAAATACACTCCTGGAAATGGAAAAAAGAACACATTGACACCGGTGTGTCAGACCCACCATACTTGCTCCGGACACTGCGAGAGGGCTGTACAAGCAATGATCACACGCACGGCACAGCGGACACACCAGGAACCGCGGTGTTGGCCGTCGAATGGCGCTAGCTGCGCAGCATTTGTGCACCGCCGCCGTCAGTGTCAGCCAGTTTGCCGTGGCATACGGAGCTCCATCGCAGTCTTTAACACTGGTAGCATGCCGCGACAGCGTGGACGTGAACCGTATGTGCAGTTGACGGACTTTGAGCGAGGGCGTATAGTGGGCATGCGGGAGGCCGGGTGGACGTACCGCCGAATTGCTCAACACGTGGGGCGTGAGGTCTCCACAGTACATCGATGTTGTCGCCAGTGGTCGGCGGAAGGTGCACGTGCCCGTCGACCTGGGACCGGACCGCAGCGACGCACGGATGCAAGCCAAGACCGTAGGATCCTACGCAGTGCCGTAGGGGACCGCACCGCCACTTCCCAGCAAATTAGGGACACTGTTGCTCCTGGGGTATCGGCGAGGACCATTCGCAACCGTCTCCATGAAGCTGGGCTACGGTCCCGCACACCGTTAGGCCGTCTTCCGCTCACGCCCCAACATCGTGCAGCCCGCCTCCAGTGGTGTCGCGACAGGCGTGAATGGAGGGACGAATGGAGACGTGTCGTCTTCAGCGATGAGAGTCGCTTCTGCCTTGGTGCCAATGATGGTCGTATGCATGTTTGGCGCCGTGCAGGTGAGCGCCACAATCAGGACTGCATACGACCGAGGCACACAGGGCCAACACCCGGCATCATGGTGTGGGGAGCGATCTCCTACACTGGCCGTACACCACTGGTGATCATCGAGGGGACACTGAATAGTGCACGGTACATCCAAACCGTCATCGAACCCATCGTTCTACCATTCCTAGACCGGCAAGGGAACTTGCTGTTCCAACAGGACAATGCACGTCCGCATGTATCCCGTGCCACCCAACGTGCTCTAGAAGGTGTAAGTCAACTACCCTGGCCAGCAAGATCTCCGGATCTGTCCCCCATTGAGCATGTTTGGGACTGGATGAAGCGTCGTCTCACGCGGTCTGCACGTCCAGTACGAACGCTGGTCCAACTGAGGCGCCAGGTGGAAATGGCATGGCAAGCCGTTCCACAGGACTACATCCAGCATCTCTACGATCGTCTCCATGGGAGAATAGCAGCCTGCATTGCTGTGAAAGGTGGATATACACTGTACTAGTGCCGACATTGTGCATGCTCTGTTGCCTGTGTCTATGTGCCTGTGGTTCTGTCAGTGTGATCATGTGATGTATCTGACCCCAGGAATGTGTCAATAAAGTTTCCCCTTCCTGGGACAATGAATTCACGGTGTTCTTATTTCAATTTCCAGGAGTGTAGATCCCTGGGAGCTGATCGGAATTCACCTAAAAATAGTGGCTGGCGTCGTATACGTAAAACTCATAGACGAGGTAGCGTGCGACAGACTCATTCGTCGATCCACCGACAGTTACCGTTTTTGCCACGCCGACGGGAACGTGGATGTAGTTTCTGTTGTTCATGCCGGTCTCGGAGTGAGAACGGTACGCGGATTCGAACTTCATGAAATGCTTATCGCAGCACTTCGCCCCTATGGCACAGTCCTTAATCATGCTGCGGAGAAATAGACCAGCTTCGAGAAGTATCCCGTACTCAACGGAGTGCGCCAAGTAAGAATTAAACTCCAGGAGCATATACCACCTTACATGACAATAGGTGGCTGTCGATATATCGTTATATACGATGGTCAACCGAATACCTGCTGTGCCTGCGGTCAGGAAGGCCGTGTCAAAACTGGCTGTCTTCAGTGACGTCTCATACAGCTACCTCGGGACAGCCAGCGCCCCCCCCCCCCCCCCCACAACAGATGACATCGCTGATTATGATGTACGTGGAAGCGCTATGGAGAGACGTGGGCGACGCTCATGACCGGCCGTTGCCCGTAGAGTCTGCGAGTATCGCCCCCGATCCCATGACCTTATCGCACCATCATCCAGACGCCACACAACAGCTGCGGAGCCACGGTGCTACAACGCTCCAGTCGAACCCATGTTCAGATGTGGAAGTGGATCTGCAAGAGGATCGCACTGAACAGCATCCCTCAGCAGACGTGGTGGTTCCACCACGAAACCAGCGGTCGAAGAAGAGGCGGCTGTCGACAGAAAACGAGCACCGAGGCGATGAAAAAGAAAGTGGGAACAAAAATGGTTTCAAATGACTCTGAGCACTATGGGACTTAACATCTGAGGTCATCAGTCCCCTAGAACGCAGAACTACTTAAATCTAACTAACCTAAGGACATAACACACATCCACGCCCGAGGCAGGATTTGAACCTGCGACCGTAGCGGTCGAGCGGTTCCAGATTGAAGCGCTGAGAACCTCTCGGCCACACTGGCCGGTAAAGTGGGAATTATCATGATTCGTTTCCACCGACTGTCCAGGACGACGTCACACTTGCAGAGTCTGCGATACAGACCATGGAGAAGCCGCCACATCAGAGAGATGCGATGGATGCAATTATGCAACAGGCTGACGTCCCTCCTGCAGAAGAATGCCCTTCAACAGCTTGAGTCCTCACCAATGCATTAGGAGACTGGGCACATAAAATGAAAAAAAAACTTATGAGAAGCAGAGGTCGACATTCAGTTATTGGCTCCCACCAACAACCATTCGGGAGGGAACCTTGTCCATGGCGGCCAGTGAGGCCTTGTCGTGTGGTCCCGGTCCAGGAAGAATGCTCAGTAGACAGGCGATTTGTAGATGTGTAACTTCCCAGCAGTGCACAACCAATAAGATGTCACACATTCACCATATTGGTACAATTAACATGAATCGTATTTGCACACCAGTAAAGATTCAAATGCTACAAGATATGCTGCAGGCAGTGGACATCGACATAGTTTTTCTGCAGCAGGTATAAAACGCTGTCCCAGTTAAGTTTTATGGTTATGACGTCTATCGTTTAACAGGTTACGACAGTAGCAATGGCATAGCCATACTGTTATGAGAAGTAATAGTAGGGGAAGATGTGGAATATTTATCATGGAGCTGTGGTGTTGCCCTGGCAGTAGGGGATGTCTGACTGGTGAATGTTTATGCACCATCACATGAACACACAATCTTTTACACAGAGGAAGTGTCACCGCTATTTCGAGGAGGTCAGAAGAATTGCACTGTCAGTGGCGACTTCAACTGCATTCTGCGGCCCAACGACCAACGACCACCCTTATCCGGGATCTTGCGTTGCGTTACACCTGGGAAATGGCACACGGCGACAGCTGCAAATTTACGTACTTTACAAGCCACTCAGCCAGTCAACAATGCAGGGTGAGCAGTAGAGCTACAGGGGCGCGGATGAAGTTTGTTAGTGCGGGTTGCCTACATCAGGGGCAGGTATGCCCTCAGGGGCAAACCTAATGTTCTCCTTTGATTGACAGGAAATGGGGTGATATGGAAAACCACTTAACAGAACAATAGGTTAAGTACCTGTCAATCAAAGAAGAACAATAGGTTAAGTATCTGTCAATCAAAGAAGAACAATAGGTTTGCCCATGAGTGCATACCTGCCCCTGATGTAGGCAACCCCCCCTCACAAGCTGCACCTGCACCCCTGTAGCTCTACTACTAGGGTGTTTGTGTCACATGGGCTACACAAGGTGATGATTGACCCTTGGGTGTGAGCTATGGCCTTTACAGACCACCAGGCTTACGTCTCCACCATCGCTTTGACACAGAAAAAGACATGGCGTAGTAGGGGCCCATGGAAGCTCAACGTTAGCCACCTCTGGGATGAGATCCGCATACGGAAGTTGAAAACACATAGCGTCGATGTCGTCAGCATCAATGATCATACGATTCAATGCTTAAGTGGTCGCACTGCTGTGTCAAACCGTTTTTATGCAGAATGTTCACACAATATGGCCAAGAAACACTGGCAACAGGAGACTTCTATTTCACAGTCCTGCCTGAGTTAGTGACACAACCACCATCTCCCGACCGTCAGCAGGCTGTCCAATGTATCAAAGCGCAACTGCTGCCTCTTACGGCATTGAAGATGGAAGGAGTTAAAGTACATGTGAGGATGCTCGATGGATTATGCAACGAATGGCAGTCATTACACAATATAGTGAGAGAAAGAAGGCAGCGGCGACGTACACTTATACAGGGTGATGAAGTGGCCGATAGATCGCGGATCACGTTACAGAAGGATATTGCATGTGCTTTCGCTCACCACTATCGCAGCTGGACAGAGCAGGAGTGACAGATGTGCTTCGGAAAGTGCCAGCGGACGTGCATCCCACTGAAGTGGACGACTTTATGGCTTAAGTCACCATAGATGATCTGGACGCTGCCCTAAAGTGTGTGAGTTAAACAGATCTCCTGGACAACATGGGCTCCCTCTTGAGTTCTACCGCACCTTTGCCCCTCTCATGGAATCGACGTAGATACAGACGTACAACGAACTTTTAACACCTACCTTACGGTTAGTGGTGGTCATAGACCACAAGACTACCGGCCTTTGACATTACTGAACAGAGACTACAAAATCTTTGCATGTATCATTCGTGCTGGCCTTCAAGTGGCGATAAAGGACAAAACACATTTAGATCAAACATGTCTAGCTGTAAAGAGCAATATACACACAGTTCTAGGGGCATGCAGTGATGTCATAGCATTCATGTCGACATGTAGATTACGAGGAGCCCTCGTGGCAGTGGATTTCTATCACGCTTTCGAACGAGTGGACCATGTGTTCCTATGAGGTGTCATGGAACAGATGAGAGTCCCCCCTCACGTTTGTGGATGATCTTGAGGCTGATTCATGGGGGGCACTCGAGAGTCTTGGTGAACGGTGCTAGATCAGAACCTATCACGATCTAGCACTCAATGCCGCAAGGTTGCCCCCTTTCGGCCATCTTATTTACAGTCGCTCTTAAAGCTGCACTACACGGCGTCTGACGACTCCTTGAAGGCGCCCAACTACGGACTGCATCTTTCCAGTGCCACGCATACACTGACGACGTCGTTCCTTTGGTCAAGCCAGCAGACGAAATCCAGGCGGCACTGGAATGGCTTCAGCAGTATGTACCACTGACGCGCAGTGTCATCAACATAGGAAAGACTCGATGTCTGGAAGTGGGCAGAGGGCTGCCACCGGGGGCAGCAGCGCCCATCACTGAGGCCCCCACTCTCAAGTGTTTGGGAGTGGTATTCCACGGAAACATATGACGTACAGTAGTGGATAATTTAAAAAATGGCTCTGAGCACTATGCGACTTAACTTCTGAGGTCATCAGTCGCCTAGAACTTAGAACTAATTAAACCTAACTAACCTAAGGACATCACACACATCCATGCCCGAGGCAGGATTTGAACCTGCGACCGTAGCGGTCGCTCGGTTCCAGACTGTAGCGCCTAGAACCGCACGGCCACTCCGGCCGGCCGGTGGATAATTATCAACGGCTACTGTGACAGATTCGCGCATTAATATGACGACACGTAGTGTGTGGCACAGATATGTTCCAGCACGCACATTATGTCGATGTATATTTGGCAGCAAAAATAAGTCACTTGGCACACATTCTGCCACTGATCACCATGATCACGTCAAGACTACAGTTGGCCTTCGGACATTTCGCAAGTACTGACCTCCTCTTCAAAATCCGCTAAGATACTTCGATGCTGATACCGAGAGGAGGAGGCATCGAGCTCGTAAACGTGAGGAACAGGCTGCGTGCGTTATTTCTTAGTACAATGCAATGCAATTGGAGAACTGAGCATATCACCGTAATAGGTATTGTGATCAACTAAGTGGCTCCCCATTCACTCTGCCCACTAGTGAATGTTGGCCACATCACAGCACCGCTCGCACACCTTCGGGAGTTCTTCGTCGATTGCAGTTACATTCAGGACACTTTGCGTGAGACTAGGCTGCCCACAACGAAAGACATATATCTAAGCTTCCTTCAGCAGCAGCCTCGCAATGTGCTCGAACAGAAGTACCCTGCGATACAGTGACAGGGAATATGGAGAGTGGTTAACCTTCCCTCTCTCCCTACAGAAGTCCGTGTGTTGTGGTATGTAGTGGTGGACGTCAAATTCCACTGTGCTCCATTCACCTGGTCGACACGCCAATAAGCCCCCACTGACCGATCGCCGACTCCGACGAGCACCGTTTGGTTTGCAGCAAGACAATCGACTGTTGGCTTCTAACGGGAAAATGCTGGCCTTTGTACTGCGTACAGCACACACGGCGATCAAAGCTGACGACCTGTTGCTCCCGGACAAAGTACACTTTTCCCCCGCCAGGACAAACGCCGTAAACTGGATAAACGGGATTGACGCATATTATCTGCATCGCACCAATGACAAGAATGTCATAGACTTCTGGTATGTACTGCAGGAGCAACATGTGATCGTGCAGCGGAACGTGAAATATAGAATATGTTTTTCCAATTACTTGGGTTCTTTATTCATGGACCCTGTGGCTATCTGGGCTGTTCCGGATATGAGAAGTGAAATTAGAAGATAGCTCAACGTTCAGCAACTAACGTTCATGCTTATTCATGGGACTATATACCGTTTTCAAGTTAGCGAGAAGCCGACCTGGATACACTCCAACAGGGCCATTGCAGGGTCCCGTTTCTTTTTCTTTTTTTTTTTTTTTTTAGTGAACTCTTAATTCTAGATGGCGCTGGGAGCCGTTTTTACGTTTGGACGTGCTGAATGACACCTTTAGTTTCGGTTGTTGTCCTTAGCACCTATAAGAGGCAAAAAAATCAATAGCCACAGAAAAAACGCCTCAAATCAAAATCAAATAAATTTCTTTTAAAATACGAATATAAAAAAACATTTCAAAAGATAATAATAATAAGAAGAAAACGCACACCTGTGCGTGGGTGGTCGACTGGGAGGTAAGCTGGTTCGAATCCTTATGGCGGATGAAATTTTCACTGCCAGTATTGGGCTGGCAAAATGAGGAGAGGTGATGACCTAAGGTTTCTCATCATCATTCTTCGTGCCAACGTTTTGGATTAAATTCCAAACCCCACCACAGTGTCTCATGAGGTGTGGACGTATGACATTATTGATGGTAATCCATCCACCGGATGGCGACGTTAAACTCGGCCCCACCTTTGGTTCTGTTCGAAAGGAGTAGACTATGTGCTGGCACTGACTTTCACTCTCTCCCTTCTCTCTTCATCTCCAACACAAACATAAACTTACACACCATGTACACACACACACACACACACACACACACACAGTAGAGTCACACACACTTAACACACACACTTTGCGAAGGAAAGGTGCCTGCAGGTGCAAGGGATAGGAAAAACCTTTCCAATTAGGCTGTTGAACCTGTCCTTCAGGGTCTCCCAGCCATTCATGCAGTACTGCTTTACTTACTTAGTGTACCCGAGATAACAGAGATACGGATGGTAAAGACTGAATGGAATGCCTTGCTGTTCTCGCACCTCTTTGTGGCAGTCACATTGACGCCATTGTGTCCCTAGACGAACTGGTGAAAGGTTACAGGAAGAAGAAGTTCTCAAGACCCATATCTATCCAGCAGTCGGAATAATGGTGTGGAAAGCTGTTGGATAGGTCGACATGAACGATGTGATAAATGTTGAAGGGAGGATGAATGATCGTCAGTATGTGACACAATCTTAAGATCTCTTGTCATACTCTTTACCACTAGGGTTCCAAATGGTATATTGCAACAGGCTGCTGCAAGACTCAACACTACACTTCACACAGCAAACGGCTTGATGAATATACATATCTTTGACTGGCCTTCCCAGTCCTCTATTTGTCACCAGCTGTGCGTAGGGTGCAGTGGAAAAGCAGGTACTTTCATATCAGCTTCCAGACAACAGTCTTCATGAACTGATACTGCGTGTTTCATCCACAGTAAGGAATTCCTCAATTTGATATTCGGATGCTGTTTCCCTCCATTCCACAACTAATAGAAGGGTGTACTCGCGCCCCTGCGGATCACACATCAAACTGAGAATGTTGATGATGATGATATCATTCAGTTCCAAACACAATGAAAGTTTAATCATTTAATACCTGTTATGTGATAATCATGATCATAATCCACACAAATTACAAAAATGTATGTATATATACATATACTGAGGAGCCAAAGAACTTGGTACACCTGCCTAATTTCGTTAGGGCCCCCGCGAGCACGCAGAAATGCCGCAACACGATGTGGCATTGACTCGACTAGTGTCTGAAGTAGGGCTGGAACGAATTGACACCGTAAATCTTGCACGGCTGTCCATAAATCCGCAAGAGTACGAGGGGGTGGAGTTCTCTTCTGAACAGCACTTTGCAAGACATCCCAGATATGCTCAATAATGTTCATGTCTGGGGAGTTTGGTGGCCAGCAGAAGTGTTTAACTTGTTAATAGTGTTCCTGGAGCCACTATGTAGCATTCCTGGAGGTATGGGGTGTCTCATTGTCCTTCTGAAATTGCCAAAGTCCGTCGGAATGCACAGTGTACTGAATGGATGCAAGTGATCAGACAGAATGCTTACATACGTGTCACCTGTCAGAGTCGTATCTAGACGTATGAGAGCTCCCATATCACTCCAACTGCGCACGCCCCACACCATAACAGAGCCTCCACCCTTGAACAGTCCCCTGTTGAAACGCAGGGTCTATGGTTTCATGAACCTGTCTCCATATTCGTACACGTCCATCCGCTCAATATAATTTGAAACGAGACTTCAACAGTCAAATGTTGGTGCTGATGGGCCAAGGCGAGGTTCAAAAATGCTCAAAGATGTGTGAATTCCTGGGGGGCAAACAGCTGAGGTCATCGGTTCCTAGACTTACACACTACTTAAACTATCTTATTTTAACTTATGCTAAGAACAACATACACACCGATGCCTGAGAGAAATTTCTAACCTTCGGCGGGAAGACCGCGCAATCCGTGACAAGGCGCCTCTAACCTCACGGGCACTCCGCGCGGCCAGGCGAGATGTAAAGCTTTCTGTCGTGCAGTCGTCAAGGGTACACGATTGGACCTTTGGCTCCGAAAGCCCATATCGATGATGCTTTGCTGAATGGTACGACGCTCACACTTCTTGATGGCCCAGCACTGAAATCTGCAGCTGTTTGGGGAAGGGTTGCACTTCTGTCGCGTTGAACGATTCTCTTCAGTCGTCGTTGGTCCCGTTCTTACAGGAACTTTCTCAGTCCGCAGCTATGTCTGAGATTTGATGTTTTACCGGATTCCTGATATTTCACAGTACACTCGTGAAATGATCGTACGGGAAAATCCGCACTACATCGCTACCATCGCTCGTGCGCCGATTATAACACCACGCTCAGACTTAATTAAATCTTGATAACTGTCATTGTAGCAGTAGTAACCGATCTAACAACTGTGTGAGACACTTTTCTTATATAGGCGTTGCCGTATTCTACTTGTTTACATATCCCTGTATTTGAATAAGCATGCCTGTACCAGTTTCTTTGGCGCTTCACTGTTTGAGTATGTATGTTTCACGTCTCCTAAACTGCTGGTCCGATTTCAACCAAACTTGGTATACATATGTCTGGAAAGGATCACTGTGGGGATAAGAATCGCCCATCTATCAAAAGGCTGGCGATGGGATGAAACCACCATCCAGTATTTGAGAATGAGAGAATTTAGATGCTTGCTAGAAACTTTACGCGTAATTTCAAACATTTACGAGACTTTTTCTCGCTTGCGACCCCCACAAAATGATGAAAGGAAAGACGTTTGTTGCTTACAAGATTTCCACTGTTTATGCAGTAAAGCTGTCACATGAAGCGTGATGTCTCAGTTTATTACTTCTTTGCTACCATCTGTATTCTCAACAAATTTCGCAGACAGCATCCGCATGTGACGCTGAATGTACCTAGAAAAATATATTATTTTACGAAACATAGTTCAGCAGATATGATTTCATAAACACCGAGGTGCGTGAGAAACAACCACATCATGCATGACTTTTAGTTTATAGTTATTTATTACTGACTCTATTAACAACACATTTCGTAGACAGTAAGCACATATACCATTCGATGCACTTGCAAAATTAATCATTGTACAACACATAGCTCAGGAGACACGATGTCATAAACATTATGCTGCATGAAAATGGAAACAGGGTGAAATTTTCCAGACATACAGAAGAAATATGTGTACAAATGCTCGTGAAATATGTTAAATATATGTCAAACGTATTTGACATATGTGTATGCGAGCAAGCCGCGGGTAAAAAGCTGATCCAAAAACCCCTGGAACGACTTTAGTCAAATTTGGCACATCTGTTAGTTCTAATTTAAAAATAAATACTGTAGGAGTAAGGACCATGAGCCTCCTATTTGGGTGAGTGTGATAACGTAGAGAGAAAAGGGAGGACGAACGGATGGAGAGACACGGAGAAGTAAGGAGACAGACAGAGGTACTGGAGGGGGAAATAGGCAGAGAGAGGTGAGAGGAGGAAATTGACAGTGAAAGGTAAGAGGAGATGGACAGAGACAAGGGGAAGAAGAGATAGGCAGACAGGTGAGGAAGGTGGAGATGAACAGACAGATGGGGAGGAGAAAACGTATGGAGAAAGGGAAGAGGATGAGATGGACAGAGAGAAGTGGGAGGAGGATATGGACTAATAGAAGACTGGAATAAATACATACCCGGGCAAATCCGGGTACTCAGCTAGTGTTGGATAAATAACTTATTGGTGCTTCATGATGTAACTCTTTTCATTTTACGGAAAACTCATGCAGTCCCCACTGAGTGCGGATAACGTGGAAGTGCTGCATTCGCACTCAAAAAAAAAAAAAAAAAAAAAATTATAGCTACTACTTACGAGAGCGCACTGATAAGTAACACCTCCGAATTTCTTAGGTGATAATTCTTACAGCTTTTTAAATAAAACAAACCTTATCAACATTCGAAATATCTATTCTTCACGTCTACATATTTGCATCCCTTTGCCGCTAGAGGGCTCCGAAATCTAGCATATAACATGGAGGTGTGTAATTTAACTATGTCGGTGGGTGAGAAACAGCGTGCTGTAATCGAGTTTAGAATTCTAAAAGTTGGTCTACATATGGAGCAGCCTCTCCATCAGCATGACACACACGAGCGCTTCGACGTCTGCGAGAATTCCATACTTTGGTTTCATTGTCATTGATCACCCTCCATACAGTCCCACTTAGCCCCATCCGATTTTCAACGTCTCTAAAACTTAGAAAACACCTTCAAGGACTTCACTTCGATAATAATGAAGTGATCGGAGCAGAGGTTAGACTGTGGCTCCGTTAAGAAATTCAAACATTCTACAGTGATGTTACCGACAAACTGGTCTCTCGTTGGGAGTAATGTGTTCGTCGCCATATTGACTATCTTGAGAAATAAATATGCAGACATGAATAAAAAAGAGGTAGAAGGTTAATAACATTTTTGGAAACTCTTTAAAAGTTTGATTTACACTTTCCATAATTTTCGAATAGCTGCGATGTACATGAACAGAGGGTCCTCCCCACTGTACTATTTGTTAGAGTTCCTCCCTGTTCTAATTACGTAAGGAGCTTTAGAAATGGCTGTTTAAATGCGTCTGCATTTGTCTTAATTAACCTACTCTTGCCTTCGCGCTCCCTACTGAAGGGATAGCTTGAGACCTGCTCGCACTTCAGACAGACGCTTTGAATTTGGTAAGCAGGCTTTCTCTGGAGAGCTAACACCTGTCTTCAAGGGCCTACCAGTACAGGCTTTTCGCCATTTACATGACGCTCTCCACTAAATCACACAAACATGTGGCCATTCGTGCTGCTGCTATTAATATTCACTATGATGCTACATATTGTTCTATATTCTACATGACATAAAACATTTATAATCTTTTAATCATCACCTGCCTTATGCTGAAGCCGGTACAGAATAAAATTACAGTGAAAACTGTTTATGACTGTATGTTTAAAAAAAAATGGTTCAAATGGCTCTGATCACTATGGGACTTAACATCTGTGGTCATGAGACCCTAGAACTTAGAAATACTTATACCTAACCAACCTAAGGACATCACACACATCCATGCCCGAGGCTGGATTCGAACCTGCGACCGTAGCAGTCGCGCGGTTCCGGGCTGAGCGCCTAGAACTGCTAGACCACCGCGGCCGGCGTATGTTTTATAACAGATAGATGTATATGCAGCGAGAGAAAGAGAAGATGCAACAGTAAGTCTAGCTTTCGGGCTAGAGTGAATTTCACGAATAAAATTCCTAAATTCAAGCCACGCTTAACATCTATTTTGGAAAACTGCATAGCCGTCATTATAAACGTAAGAAACTAAAATATAGACTTTCACGGCCGGAAATGTCATGTCCATTACAATTATCCGGGCTGTTATGCCGCGGTCGGTTGACGAATTCTGTGTTAATTCCCAACGTTTCGTCCCCGTCTGCGGGAGACATCTTCAAGGGGATCCGTAGCTCGATAGAAGGTCCAACACACCCACTGGCTCGCTACTGACTGCCGCTAAATTCCGTGTCCGCGCGCTCCCGCGCCGCGGCATGACGTCACGTGTTTTGAAAACGTCAGTGCAATTGGCCGCTGTCCATTGCCGTCGATCGCCGTTGCCATCACCCAGTAGTGGACGGGTGGTACACATTTTCTTTATCACCGGCATCCATATACCGTTTAATTTCACGCCCTCCTCCTTACGATTGAAATTATTAGGGTGTTTAGCGATTTCGATTGCCTCCCTGTAGAGCCTTTCGTAATATGCGCCTGTGACCGCTAGTACTTGCGTCTCCTCGAAACGAATAAGGTGGTTCCCTGGCTGGAAAGCATGCTCCGCAACAGCTGATCGTTCCGTATCTCCTCTTCTACAATTGCCCTTGTGCTCTCCCAAACGTTTTGAAACCGTTCTTTTAGTGGTACCCACATAAACATCTCCACAGGTGCACGGGATCCTACACACTCCAGCTTTTTCCAATGGTTTGCGAGCGTCCTTGGCAGGCGTAAGGTATTCCTGTAACTTCCTGGTGGGCTTGTAAATTACGGTAATATTCCGCTTCGTCAAGATCCTCCCTATTCTTTCCGTTACATTTTTAACCTCAGATTTTGCAGTAACCTGTACGTCACTATGATTTCTGCGTGGCTGTCTCAACGCACGTTTTATTTCGGCGGACGAATATCCGCTCTTAATTAGTGCATTGTGTAGATGTTCCATCTCAAGGTCGAGCGCGCGGACACGGAATTTAGCGGCAGTCAGTAGCGAGCCAGTGGGTGTGTTGGACCTTCCATCGAGCTACAGACCCCCTTGAAGATGTCTGCCGCAGACGGGGACGAAACGTTGGGAATTAACACCGAATTCGTCAACCGACCACGGCATAACAGCCCGGATAATTATAATGGACAAAACGTAAGAAAGCCGAGAGTCGAAACTAGAGGCACAAACTGATACGAATGAACAAACAGTAGATACGCAAACACTGTTTCTGTGAGTCGCACGGACAACAATTACATTCCTGGAAACGACCGGCTAGCTCGTTGCACGGAGTAGCTGAAGACACCTCTTACCTTAAACGATAGGTCTTTCTTTGCACGTCGTGGTTTTCAGTGACTTAACTACATGAGACCTACTGTAAGCACGTGTTTGCTGGCGTCTAGTCGTGTGAACTCGTAACTCAGCAATCTTCTAGGCTCTGAAACGCTGATCACAGGCTCTCAAGCAGAGGGTCTTCACTCAAGCAAATGAGAAATAACAAAAGATAAATGGCTCTGAGCACTATGGGACTTAACATCTGAGGTCATGAGTCCCATATAACTTAAAACTACTTAAACCTAACTAACCTAAGGACATCACACACATCCATGCCCGAGGCAGGATTCGAACCTGCGACCGTAGCGGTCGCGCGGTTCCAGACTGAAGCGCCTTTAACCGCGTGGCCACACTGGCCGGCTAACAAAAGATAGCCCAACCCCCGTCGATCGCAGTACAGGCGACAATTGTTAATACTGTTTATACCAAAAATGGTAAGCAATCTTCCCTCGCGCTGACACACGAAGGCTAGCTCCGTGGTACTGTCGGAAATCAGTCACGCGGTGAAGAAAGGCAAGCGCTGTATCATGTGTGAGATACAGAGGCGTGCGAGAGTGGTGGGATTCACCCCAGTTCACTGCAAATATCGCTACGTCACCTTAACGCGTCTGCCCGTAGCGAGCAAGTATGACACCAAAATTACGTATGAAATTAAAAATCAAAATGTACATTTAAAACTTTCTTAAAATATAGTTTAGTGTTATAATGTTTCAAATATCAAGTCTTAATGTTCTAGACGTAACTGTGGTGTCACCGCCAGACACCACACTTGCTAGGTGGTAGCCTTTAAATCGGCCGCGGTCCGTTAGTATACGTCGGACCCGCGTGTCGCCACTATCAGTGATTGCAGACCGAGCGCCGCCACACGGCAGGTCTAGAGAGACGTACTAGCACTCGCCCCAGTTGTACAACCGACTTTGCTAGCGATGGTTCACTGACAAAATACGCTCTCATTTGCCGAGACGATAGTTAGCATAGCCTTCAGCTACGTCATTTGCTACGACCTAGCAAGGCGCCATGTTCAGTTGCTATTGATATTGTGAATAATGTACAGTCAAGAGCGACGTTCACCAGTTATGGATTAAGGTTAAGTATTCCACCAGTTACGTCCGTTTTTCTATATTCTAATTTCCTTGTCCTGTTCCAGACCTCACGCCAGCTTGCGTGAGCTAAAACGCGTGCCTTTTGGCCTCCTCTAGTAACCCGGTGTTGGCTCTCTTGCCAACCCACAACAGTAACAGTTTAAGTAAAAATGCCGTTTTAAGAGAAAAATAAGTGGTGATAAGTAATAAAGCTAGACAGCCAGAATTTGGTCAGAATGTGTCTCATAAGAAAGTGGTGCCGGTTTCCAAAACCATAAAACAAAAATTAACATCGAAATCCACATTTTAGGGAAAATCAGAGGCGCTAAATAATGGACTTAGAAACATGAAAATCTGTTTTATGCTTCAGTTCACCCCAAAAATAATAACTGAATAACACGTTAAGCGACCTCTTATAAGTTTTGAGTAATTAAGTAAAAATCAATTTTGTAACTAAAATGTACCCAGTTGTTGTGGATTAAGTACCTGTGATTTTAATGGCAGAGAATTTTGATTTAAGTGGATGATAAAACATACTAAGGGATAGAGCTATACCAAATTTGACAGTTTTAGTATTAATAACTGCTGACAGAAGTTCTAATATAGATATGGTTCATAGGTAACGATCTACCGTTAGTTCCACTATAAAAATTCTAGAACGCAAAGCTTTCATTCCAGCGATCTGAAACTTTTTCTACGACTTCAAACAACTTAACTGAATACAATTAAAAATTAAGAGGTTTCTGAAGTAATTTTTAACTATATTATTAAAGTTTATGTGTCCGAGAAAGCGGTCGTTCGGAGGCTGCTGCAGTATGCAGATAGCCGTAGACAATAGATGTTCCCTCGGCTGTCCGCTCCTGCACCTATATAAATACAGCCCGAGAGGTTCACTTGGCATTCAGTTACTGTAAGATCCACGTCTGTTAAAAGTCGGATCGTGCTCTGCCCCGGATAACGTCAGAGCCGAACTGTGACAAAGCGTGTTTTTTGCTGTAAAAACGGGTAGTGAACTCGCGAGGACTGTACACCGTCCCGGATCGCTTAGAATTCGCCAAAGTAACTGTCAGTGTGACGTCCGTGTGAATTACAATTCCGCGTGGCAAGTGGTGACTTTATTTCCACTTTTATGGTGAGCATTAATTTCTAACATTTATTGCGAAATTACAATTGAGTAATTTTAATCAGGGAGATGAACAATCTGGCAGGAATGTACCGTAGAGGTCGCCCCTGAACTGCTAAATGTGCTGTTAGAATAGAAAGACTTGCTTTCGATTGACAATAGTGAATTTTTAAGTGTTGTCTGTGAGAAACTTTACGTAGTATAAATTTTGACTGGAGCTTTATACTTTTATTTAAAATCATAGTCCTGATCCCGCAAAGAAATAGGAGACTAGAAACTTTATTTTCAATGAGCTCGACCAGAATGTGGCCGTGCAGACTGGAAACTAAGGTCAGTATGTTTCCCTTCGCTTTCTGGCTGACCACAAAATAAGTTGCCAGGCTCGCGTGAATAAGGCGGCATTAATTACAAATTTTTACCCGCCGCCCCACAGTGGGAGTGGCTGCCTGTGTCTACCTCAGCATAAATTGGATAAAAGAGATTTTAGCCTAAATAATCCGTTGCATTTTTCGAACAGACAGTTCCCTAAGGGTCAGTAATAGGCGCACCGAACCAGTGATGGTCGATTTTCGACCAGTGATACAGAAATTAGCATTTTTGAATTTCGCCTCTCCACAGTTAGCACTGACACCATTATGCCTCTCATAGGTATGTTTTTGGAAAAATAATTAAATTGTACAATCCCTCTGCACCATCTATGTACTTCGGATACATCTTCTTAAGCTCTGGACAGAAAATACTTAATTAATGAACTTTAGTATTCGTTCCTTGGGGTTTCCTTTTTTCCGAAGATCTCCTCAGTTTTCCGAGTCCAAAAAGGTGTCTTTACCACAGGTTACCTAGTTACTACAATTTTTACCGGTCGGGCCGGGTGGTCTACTCTAGTGGTTTAATTTACGATGGCATGGTAGCTCAGCGTGTTCAGTCAGAGGACTGGCTGCCCTATATAATTTAAAAAAACTGAGTGAACTGTTCGACTATCAACTTGAACAAGAGACATGTGACGTCCGCCAAGACAAATTGCCAAGAACAACAGCGACCAAAAAACGTAAGCAGTAAAGCTCTTCCCTGTAAACTGAGTTGTCGCCGGATCGACTCCCGGTCGGGCCACGGATTTTTCACTTTCCGTTTTGACCTACCCTTCACCTCTCAGAGATGTGAAGTGTCACCAGAAGCGACACGTGGTTCGGATTCCACGTTAAACTGTAGACCACCTTTCCCTGGTTTGAAACTGGGGTAGGATAGGGACATGCAAGCTGGCGAAATGTCGTCCAGTTGAAAGGAAGACTTGCACCACACGAAATTATTATTATTGATTTTCAGCGTTAACTTTACGGAAATAGGTCCTGACCGGTCCCACCACGTAAACGTGACACGCAGACCTTATGGTCACAACAGAATAAACTGGTGTCAGACCTGAATCTGTGATACATCAATAGTCTCTTTTTTTCCTTGAAACTTCGTAAGAAATCGGTCCGAAGTGCGATCGTATTACCATCCACACTTGTGCTACGGAGAGCAGGAGCACAAGAGATGTGAGGCCGAAAGAAGAGAGAAGCGAACATCCTGGGTCCAGCCACTAGAGTGATAGAAGGGCTGCAATTCGATGCCTGACCACGTCAGTTCAATCCGACACGTGCCGCCGCCATCACACGCCGCTTTCAACGTCACTGACATCCGCAGCAGCCGCCGCCGCCGCCGCCACCACCGCATTTCTCCACCGAAATCACCATGACAAAAGCAAAACGTCCGCTCAAATAAAGCATATACTGACCCTTTAGGGGAGCCAAAGCAGGTTATTCCTATTATAGGTGCTCCTAAGCTAATGCTCTAGCCTTCTGATGAGAGCAAAACATATATTAACTTAATCCTATAAGTAAGTTAGTTGTTACGGACTTAACAGGGACCAGAAATGGTCTCAAAAGCATATTATTGGAATCAATGCTTGCAAAGAAAGTCTGGATTACTATGCTTGTAAGATTTTTTCAAGCTGGCAGGGGAAGATGACTCTATGGCACAATAGGACTCTCATATAGATGCTTTGCAACATCAATCCAGTAACGCAACTGGTGGGGTGATGCGATGGTCAGAGTTTCGTAGAGATAACTTAGTGCAATTTTCATTCAAGGAATATGTGATGAGAGAATGAAGACGATAGTGCAAGCTGCAGGGTAACGCATTAGCTAAGCAAAGCCATTGTGATAGAGTCACGTAAGAATCGGAAATCGTGTCATTAATGGAAAAGATCTTTGGTTATAAATGAACACGGCAAACTTTTAGCGTAACAAGGGAGTCAAACGCTACAGCTGTGGGGAACCAAGGAAAACCGCTAAGGACTGCCGGAGCGTAAGCAGATGTGCGAAGTGTGGCGGAAGTAACCACAGCACACGACGCTGTGGATATGGAAAACGAATACAGGTAGCCGATTCAATATCACCATGAAAGCATTCGCAGAGGTTCAAATGGTTCTGAGCAGTATGGGACTTAACATCTATGGTCATCAGTCCCCTAGAACCTAGAACTACTTAAACCTAACTAACCTAAGGACATCACATAACACCCAGTCATCACGAGGCAGAGAAAATCCCTGACCCCGCCGGGAATCGAAGCCGGGCAGTCGCAGAGGAAATATGAAGAAATGTACAAGGATTTGCTTGAATTGGGAGAGGGATCAGAAGAATTGGAGAAACAGATACGAGGAACTTCACAGGGAACTGTAGAGAGACAGACGGGCTATGAGCGTGAGGTTCGAAACGCTCGGTCTACTGGAACACAAATGTTTCAGCACGAAACCGGTACCAGTAAATAAAAAGAGCAGGACACTACATGGACTGCGCCTGGCTTGCACAAAAGTATAAGCCAGAAACATCGAGAAAATGAAAACAGGAGTTGGTGAGCAGCCGGCTTTCGCCAACCGCGGTAGTGTGTTGGAAATACACTGCGAGAACAAAAATTAATATATTGAGTTAGAGTGTCCGCAAGCTAATACTGAGAGATTGCGACTACTCGTGAACAGTTGAGCACAAACTAGCCTTACACACAAGAAACACTTGAGGGAGTGGTGCCATAAAACCCAAAAGGAAGTAGACCAATTAAAGGCGTTGCAAGCCAAGTGATAAACAGTGAGGGAACAGTGTACTTAAAATTAATAATTGGTTCTGGACTAGAAGTGACTAACGAGTTTCACATAATTTGAAAGAAGAATTACATAAAGGAGTGTATCTACCAGAGACATTAGTAACGATATAAAACGTTAATTGTGAAAGTACTGTATTAAGTACGAAATCCCAATCTGTCACATTATACTGTCCAGCATTTGGTGTAGAGTCAAGTACCGAGTGAAATCGTGCACGAGAACCTCTGTGTACGGACGATGTAAGCGTTCAGATCACTGCAATGAATGACAGAGAAGACATGCATCAGTCATAGGACAACCCCACATGCAGAATTACACGAGAGAGTGGCACTCCCATTAGATATGAGTGAGCCCACGCGTTTTGATAGAATGGAGAGTGAATGTCCATAACTTAAACTAGCTACCAGAAGAGACAGGCAATAATATGTGACCAAAACGAAAAAAATAAAAAAAATTCGAATGTCTATAATTAAACACATTTCCTTCAACAGTAAGTAGCAGATTATCACAAGTGGAAGAGAAAATATATAACAAATATGTATGCATTACTATCTGTGTATCTTTCTTTTGTATCCCTACATAATCAATGAAATCAGTGAAGAATAAACTGTCGGAACAATCTTTCTGCAAGCAGGTAACAATATACTCACGAGGAGCATAAAACATTTTCCAAGTATTTTCTTTTTTTAATGAAATGATGAAGATATGGGTGTACAAAAACTGGGTTAAAAACAAAACAGTAGGCATTGTAAGTAGGCTGTTTAGGTTTTAATGTTGGTAACGACACGTAGTGCTCTGTATAAAAATTGCTGACTGCGCTGTGTGCAGCCTGTGGCTGGTTGGACTCATTGTTGGAATATTCGCTAGTGTAGTGTTGGGCAGTTGGATGTGAACAACGCTTAGTGTTGGACAGTTGGAGGTGAGCCGCCAGCAGTGGTGGATGTGGGGAGAGAGATGCCAGAGTTTCGAGAGGTTTCTGTGAGCGGACGATCTGGACGTGTGTTCATCAGAAAAAATAAATTTGTTTAATTAGATGTTACAAATTTATATATATATATATATATATATATATATATATAAAAATGATTAATGGAAAATCTCATATAGAGATGTGAAACAAATACTAACAAAGAGATAGAGGGGCTGGCCAGTACTTACCTCAGCTCAGTACAGCCGATAGATACACACAAAACAAAACCGAAAATTTATGTTCCTAGCTTTCGGAACAAATGTTCCTTCATCAGGGAGGAGAGAGGGGAAAGAAAGGGAAGAAGGGAAAGGAGATTCCGGCTGTACTGAGCTGAGGTAAGTGTATATATATATATATATATATATATATATATATATATATATATATATAATGACTTTTGAACGCTATTTAGGTAAATACATTGTTTGCTCTCCATCAAAATCTTTCATTTGCTAACTATGCCTACCAGTAGTTAGTGCCTTCAGTAGTTAGAAACTTTTATTTAGCTGGTATTGTTGGCGCTAGCTGTATTGCACTAGTTCGAGTCACGAAGATTTTTGTGAGGTAAGTGATTCATGAAATGTATAAATTATTGTTAGTCAGGGCCATTCTTTTATATGAATTATTGAAAGTCAGATTGCGTTGCGCTAAAGATATTGTGTGTAAGTTTAGTGATGATCAGAATAAGTAAAGAGAGAACTGTCTGAGTACGTTCAGTTTTGCTCAGCTGTTTGAAAATCAAATAACGTAAGAGTTTTACATATAAATGGGAGGTTTCATATGTCGACCCTTAGCCAAGGATACCTCACTGGAATCTTCTGATTTTTTCTTGTAGTTTGAGTAATTAGTGTAGTTATTGTTTATTGCTAGCGCGTAATTGTATAGAGAATTTCCTTTGTAGTTGTAGTTTTTCACTGCTGTACAGTAAAACAGTTGTGACATGCATGTAGATTTGCACCAAATATTTCGCAGCAGTGCTTGCAATTAATTAGATATTAAATTTAGTGCTATGTTATTGTGTTTTTTTATTTTTGCTCTTCAAATTGTGCGTTTCTGAGTTATCGTGTGAAAACAACGTGATAATTATGGGGTGTGAAAGACGTAACACTAGCCTCCATAGTAAATTGAGAAATGATAGTGACGGCGAGCGTAGCTTATCAGCACCACCCTGTAATGAATTAACGGACATTCATAGTAGTAATTTGGTAATTGTGCATAGGGAAGTGGACCAGACGGCAAGTAATGGTGTAGACAGTGAAACAATTAGTGAACATGGTAGTACTGTCGATCGATCTGTCGGCAACAGCTCGCCTCAGTAATCCGAAATGACAGGACACAATCTTGCAAATACTGTAGATTCAGGTTTAGCATCATTACCCTCCTGTCAATCAAGTCAAGACACATTTTCTGCTTTTCAGAACGCGAATGTTGCACTGAATTTAATGCACTGCCGATAAGCATAAAGGAACCATTTCCAGACACTAATACATTGTTATTACAAATAATGCCAACCGCTTCAAAAGTCAGACACAATGGGACAAACGCTTGAACATACACGTGAAAATTTAACTACTGAGTTACATAACATCTAAGCTAAATGTCGAAAAGTTTGTGAAGACCTAAAGACACAAATTTGAGAGCATTTTTTACCTATTTTTTCGCGTCATGAAAATCCATTATAGAATCACGAAGCAGCCATAAAAGAACTGCAAACTATTGTTCGCCGGCCACTGTGGCCGAGCGGTTCTAGGCGCGTCAGTCTGGAACCGCGCGACCGCTACGGTCGCAGGTTCGAATCCTGCCTCGGGCATGGATGTGTGTGATGTCCTTAGGTTAGTTAGGTTTAAGTAGTTCTAAGTTCTAGGGGACTGATGACCTGAGCTGTTAAGTCCAACAGTGCTCAGAGCCATTTTGAACCAAAATATTGTTCATGAAAATCACGACACCTTCCAGGCTAAAACTGATTCAGTAGCGTCTAACGATACGGTTACGCAACTTGTAGAGACTCAGGAAACCTTAAAGGACGCAGTATATACTCCAAAACGTGGTCCAGAATTACACACAGAGGAAATCAGTTCACTATCGGAGAAAGTAGCCGAACTTTCGGATCAGTTCACCTACTTATCTACAAAGGTAGATGATGATTTGAATGACATAAGATGGGTAGCCTTCACTGACACAGAAGAGTATGAACAAATTAAGAATTTTAAACAAAATCAGAATCAAATTAATGCACAGTACAAAAGAGAAATGCTCAAGGTACAAGATCAGTTGACACACGTAATGCAAGAATTACATATTTCAAAGGAGACTGGCACTCCGACACCGGAAGAAGGATTTAGAAATACAGAAAAGCCACAAAATAATAACGCAGGGCATTTCGGAAATTTTGAAAGAAATTAGCAAGGTGCACCGAATTTCGAGATGAAACCGCCGACACGACGTAACAATGACCTATTTGCGACTCGCCGTCATGATGATTTTGACTATAAGCTGTTCATTACTACATGTAAATTCAAAACGTTTAAGAACTCTGGCAACGACATTCATCCACAAGCGTGGCTTCATCAATTCTCTCATTGTTTTCCTCCCAACTGGTCATTAGAGCACAGATTAGAATTTAAGTGTGGCTACTTAGAGAATGAACCAGCTGTAAGAATGTGATCGGTCATTCGCGATTGTCACAGTGAAGGAGAATTTTATCATGCCCTTCTTCTCACCATATTGGTCTCAAGCTACTCAAGAACGAGTAAAACATAGCATCATAATGATGAAACATTTCGAACAATCTGAATTTTCCAGTCTTGTAAAATATTTTGAAGACATGTTGCACAAAAATCAGTATTTTACAGGTCCGTACAGCCCCTCGTAACTCATTCGCATTTGCTTATTTAAATTGCCGGAACATTTAAGACATATTATTTTGGCAGGACGTTGCAAAGGCAACAGCTATCTGTCACTGAGCCGACCTCCGGTGCGACTGAGTCGGCTGGTCCACTCACACCTCAGTGTGGGTGGCAGACAGTGTCTAGGTCATGAGCCTCAAGATCTTGGCTGCATGGGGGACGCAGGCTCCTACCAAATCCCATGCTATTTGCTAATAGATTCCGTGTGCCATATGATGCTGGGGGGGGGGGGGGGGGGGAGGAAGCTGAGCCGGGTCAGAATGCATCTTCTGCCAATATAGTGGCTGCTCCTTCAGAAAGGTCCGGGCAGGCAGGTGTGGGTAGGGGTTTGTTAGTTAATGGGAACTCCAATGTTGGGTGGGTCATGGGGCCCCTCAGGAACATAGCGGCTTGGGCAGGAAAGAAGTCCAGCGTTCGCTCGGTGTTCTTGCCCTGTCCGGGATGTGGAAGAGCCTCTTCCGGCGGCTATCGAGAGTGCGGGGTGCAGCCAGCTGCAGATTGTTGCACATGTCGGAACCAACAATGCCTGTCGTCGGGATTTCGAGGGAATCCTTGGGTCCTTTCGACGGTTGGCTAAACTGGCGACGGCGGCCTCCATCTCTCGAGGAGTGGAAGAAAAGCTGACGATCTGCAGCATCGTACCTAGGGTGGACTGGGGTCCTCTGGTTTGGAGTCGAGTGGAGAATCTAAACCAGAGGTTACGTCGACTCTGTGACGAAAATGGTTGCAGATTCCTCGATCTACGCTACGGGGGTGGATGGTTGTAGGACGCCCCTTGGTAGATCAGGAGTGCACTACACACAGGAAGACAGGAAGCAGTTACATGGGTAGCACAGTACTTGTGGCCCGCACATGTTGGTTTTTTAGATTAGGTTCCTCCCCACGGGAAACAAACTATTGGCCTGAAAAATTATCAGTTCATGACACTGGTGTGGGTGTGCCAACTGTGAAAATTGTTAGTCCGCCTAAACAGGTTATTCCAAAGGATTTATATACTAAATCTCATGTTAGTAAACTGTCGAAGTGTCTATAGCAAGATCCCCGAGTTACTCTGTGAAATAACCAGTAGCAATGCCAATACTGTATTAGGTACCGAAAGCCGGTTAAAACCAGACATGAACAGCAGTGAAATCTTGAACTCGGATTGGACAATGTTTAGGAAGGATAGAACTGATGCTGTGGGATGTGGTGTGTTCATTGCAGTTAAAAGCTGTTTAAACGCAGTTGAGATCGATACTGGGTCGGACTGTGAAATAGTATGGATAAAGCTGTCAATCAGACAATGATTGATCGTTGTATTAGGATGTTTTTATAGACCACCAGCATCCGTAGCAAACGTCTCAGAACGTTTCAGGGAAAGACTTGAGAACATAGGAAATAAATATCCGAATTATCCATTAGTTATAGGTGGAGACTTTAATCTGGCATCCATTGACTGGGAGAATTACACGTTTATCACAGGAGGCAGAAGCAAAGACTCGTGTGAAGTTATTCTAGAAGCGTTCTCAACACACAACCTTGAGCAACTGGTTAGAAAACCAACTCTAGATGAGAACATATTAGATATCTTGGCGACAAACGAACCTGATCTTTTTGGGGGAGTTAATCTAGAAGAAGGTATTAGCGGCCATAATGTCGTTGTGGCTTCTATGTCAGTGGAAGTTGCAAAAAAGCCAAAGAAACAGCGTAGAATTTTCTTGTTTGGGAAAGAAAATAAAAGTGTCATTATTGAATATCTTCATAGGCAGCTCCAAGCATTCACCGCGGGACACAAAGATATTGAGCATCTTTGGTCGCAATTTAAAGGTATTGCCCACCACGTGCTAGAGAAGTATGTGCCTAGCAAAAATATAGGGGAGGGAAAGGATCCACCTTTTTATAACAAACATATTAGGAAGTTGCTGAGAAAGCAGAGAATTTTGCACAGTGGTTTTAAACGTAGTCACTGCCCCTCTGACAAACAGAAATTATGCGAAACGAAAGCAGCTGTCAAAAGGTCAATGAGAGATTCTTTCAACGAATTTAAAAGCAATATTTTATCTGCAGATTCTAAAAATAACACCAAAAAATTTTGGTCGTACGTAAAATCTATGAAAGCTACAAATAATTCAATACCTTCTCTTGCTGACAGTACGGGTAATGTAACGGATGATGGTAAACAGAAGGCTGAAATTCTAAACCTAGCTTTCCAAAACGCGTTTATGGTAGAGGACTGCAGCACCTTTTCCCCTTTCAATTATCGAACAAATGCATGGATGGCTGACATAGTGGTTAATATATCTGGGATTGTAAAACAGTTAAGATCCTTAGACGCAAGGAAGGCATCTGGCCCAGACGGTATCCCCGTAAGATTGTATGTTGACTATGCTACAAATATAGCACCATTCTTATCCATCATCTTTCAGAGAACATTGAAACAGCGGAAAGTTCCACGGGACTGGAAGAAGGCCCAGGTCATAGCAATCTATAAAAAGGGTAGAAAATCGGATGCACATAATTAGGGGCCAATTTCGCTGACGTCGATTTGTTGTAGATCCGAATATGTTTAGTGTTCAGACATAATGACCTTTCTAGACTCTGAGAAGTTCATCTGCCGAAACCAGTACGGTTTTAGGAAACAGCGGTCATGCGAGACACAGCTGGCCCTCTTTGTGCATGATATACAACAGGTTCTAGATACCGACTACCGGATTCATGCCATATTTCGCGACTTTCGAAAGACGTTCGACTCAGTTCTGCACTGTCGCTTGCTCCAAAAAGTGCGCTCTTACAGTCTATCCGATGACATATGCGGTTGGATATAAAGTTTTCTAACACACAGAGAGCAGTATGGCGTCCTAAATGATGTGACTCCAACATAAAAAAGCGTAACTTCAGGTGTGCCCTAGGGCAGCGTAACAGGTCCGCTGCTTTTTACGATCTACATAAACTATCTGGTTGGTTATATTGACAGCGGCATTAGACTGTTTGCCGATGATGCTGTAGTCCACAGGAAAGTAATATCACACGAAATTTGGGAACAAATCAATAAGAATATGCAGAAAATAAATGCGTCTCTCAGTATTAGTAAGTGTAACCTACTGCGCATAACAAAGCGAAAATCCCCATTAATGTACGAGTACAAAATAAATGTCCAGTCTTTGGAAGCGTTAACATCCGTCAAATATCTGGGTGTGACTATTCGAAATGATCTCAAATGGAATGATCAGATTACACAAGCAATGGGCAAGGCGAACTCTAGATTGCGGTTTATTGGTAGAATCCTGAAGCGATGCAGTCCTTAACAAAGGAAATTGCTTACAATACGTTAGTTCGTCCCGTTTTAGAGTATTGTTCATCTGTATGGGACACTTGCCATTTGGATCTGATTTAAGAGATGGAGAAGGTCCAAAGAAGAGTGGCAAGATACGTGATTGGTACATTTATTCATCACTAGAGCGTTATAGATTTCATTGAAAGTTTGAAAAGAGGAAGCTTGCAAAGAAACGACTCGCTAAACGGAAGGGGCTGCTCATCAAATTCCGAAATCCGAGCTTCGCCGAGGATGTAGAGCATATATTATTAGCACCAACTTTCAAATCGCGCAATGATCACCATTCAAAGATAAGGGAAATTGGAGCTCGTACTGAGGCGTTCAGACAGTCGTTTTTCCCTCGAGCGATCTGCGAGTGGAACAGAGGCTGGGAAATATGACTTTGGGATCGAAATGTGCCCTCCGCCACACGTCGCTTGGTGGCTAGCGGAATATATATGTAGATGTAGAACACTCTCCAAGTATTTTCTGCGACCGTCTGTCGCGCCTTCTCGTCCAGCACTCCCCTCCTGTGCCCTCCGATGCTCCTCCCCCACTTCCATACAGTCGCTCCATTGACTTCAGTACCATAGTAACGAGCCCTGTGATTGACTAAAGCGCTCCCGCCGTGTCTCCAAGGCAATGCACAGTCACAAACATATTGAAACACATACAAATACTGGAGTCACATTTAAATAACTTGAAATTAAATAAATATCCTGCAGCTGGACCATAAACACGCTCTAACACACATTATTAAATACATAAACAAATTAAGTAAACATATATCAAAGGAATAGAAACAAAAGCAGACCAGTAGCCTAATGTGTCTATGCTTTCTGAAACACGATAAATATTTCACCAGTTTCTTCATGAATAGTATATATAAGATATAACCAAAGATATAGACGAATAAATATATTTATGAGCATGCTGCTACCGTTTTTTCGTGTAACTGTGGAGTACTTATGGCCTTATGTGATCAATAGTAATCGGCCACTGCCACCTTGCCCTCCAATAACTCATGTACTATTCAAGTTACATGCCTGTAGTTCATACTAATTTAGGTTTACACTAACAGCTTTCTAAAGACATGTCGATCGACAAAATCGGATGAACTGATTAGATTTTGGAAACTCGTTGCTGGGTGCTACTTGCGTAATTTACAGTCATATACAAAACTTTAAACTAATAAAGATATTGAAAATCTGATTACACCATCAGAATCGTCGTACAAATAATGGTAATGTACATGTTCCTTTTTAAGGTATCATCACTCCTCTTGCTATTATTAATTATTACATGAACTGTGAAATGTCTGCCACTATTGTTTCACAAAGTCCGCCATCTTTGGCACTCGCGGCATACAAATCTCCTTCATCGACACAGAGCCCATTCCTCGTCACAGCGTCAGCATAGAATTGCCAGCCGCGCGGTCAGCCTGGACCGGCTGCCCCTCTTGCTCCGGTACCACACGGTCGCTGACGAGCCCTGACTTGCCGAGTGAGCCAAATCCCAACTTAGAATATTTTCAGGGCGCCACAACTCGCCTGTTACCTTACACACCTCCACTTATTAACATTCTGGCTTATAGCACGAAATATTGATCAACTCACATCAGTCTTTTAACCAAGTGCCTCGCAGAAATCGTGTCTGCCTCTGAATTCCGAGCTCCACCGTTTTTCGTAACAAATCTGCCTACAACGAAAACCAAAAGCCGAGCTGCGCGGAGTGGCCGTGCGGTTTGAGGCGCCACATCACGGATTGCGAGGTCACTCCCGCCGGAGGTTCGAGTCCTCCCTCGGGCACGGGTGTGTGTGTTGTCCTTAGCATAAGTTAGTTTAAGTAGAGTGTAAGTCTAGGGACCGATGACCTCAGCAGTTTGGTCCCTTCGGAATTCACACACACCCACCCAAAAGTACAAAACCCGTCAACAAACCATTTCCCAAATCCAACCAGGATCCTCGCTAAAGATTCCTCCAGCAGAAAACGATACTTAAGGAACAACGTCAAAAGGCAAACTACTGAATCACAGTAAGCTTAAATTCCCACAAGTTCTATTTGACTTTAATAAATCCTTCCTACCTCCACGACACCAAAAAACCGCATGCACATACACTCCTGGAAATTGAAATAAGAACACCGTGAATTCATTGTCCCAGGAAGAGGAAACTTTATTGACACATTTCTGGGGTCAGATACATCACATGATCACACTGACAGAACCACAGGCACATAGACACAGCCAACAGAGCATGCACAATGTCGGCACTAGTACAGTGTATATCCACCTTTTGCAGCAATGCAGGCTGCTATTCTCCCATGGAGACGATCGTAGAGATGCTGGATGTAGTCCTGTGGAACGGCTTGCCATGCCATTTCCACCTGGCACCTCAGCTGGACCAGCGTTCGTGCTGGACATGCAGACCGCGTGAAACGACGCTTCATCCAGTCCCAAACATGCTCAATGGGGGACAGATCCGGAGATCTTGCTGGCCAGGGTAGTTGACTTACACCTTCTAGAGCATGTTAGGTGGCACGGGATACATGCGGATGTGCATTGTCCTGTTGGAACAGCAAGTTCCCTTGCCGGTATAGGAATGGTAGAACGATGGGTTCGATGACGGTTTGGATGTACCGTGCACTATTCAGTGTCCCCTCGACGATCACCAGTGGTGTACGGCCAGTGTAGGAGATCGCTCCCCACACCATGATGCCGGGTGTTGGCCCTGTGTGCCTCGGTCGTATGCAGTCCTGATTGTGGCGCTCACCTGCACGGCGCCAAACACGCATACGACCATCATTGGCACGAAGGCAGAAGCGACTCTCATCGCTGAAGACGACACGTCTCCATTCGTCCCTCCATTCACGCCTGTCGCGACACCACTGGAGGCGGGCTGCACAATGTTGGGGCGTGAGCGGAAGACGGCCTAACGGTGTGCGGGACCGTAGCCCAGCTTCATGGAGACGGTTGCGAATGGTCCTCGCCGATACCCCAGGAGCAACAGTGTCCCTAATTTGCTGGGAAGTGGCGGTGCGGTCCCCTACGGCACTGCGTAGGATCCTACGGTCTTGGCGTGCATCCATGCGTCGCTGCGGTCCGGTCCCAGGTCGACGGGCACGTGCACCTTCCGCCGACCACTGGCGACAACATCGATGTACTGTGGAGACCTCACGCCCCACGTGTTGAGCAATTCGGCGGTACGTCCACCCGGCCTCCCGCATGTCCACTATACGCCCTCGCTCAAAGTCCGTCAACTGCACATACGGTTCACGTCCACGCTGTCGCGGCATGCTACCAGTGTTAAAGACTGCGATGGAGCTCCGTATGCCACGGCAAACTGGCTGACAGTGACGGCGGCGGTGCACAAATGCTGCGCAGCTAGCGCCATTCGACGGCCAACACCGCGGTTCCTGGTGTGTCTGCTGTGCCGTGCGTGTGATCATTGCTTGTACAGCCCTCTCGCAGTGTCTGGAGCAAGTATGGTGGGTCTGACACACCGGTGTCAATGTGTTCTTTTTTCCATTTCCAGGAGTGTATAATTGCAATTTTAATACCCTTCAAATTGACCACTAAATTCTTTGTCACACTCTTATGCAAAGCATAAATCAACACATATTCTACTTAAATCCAGTGACCTCCATGCACCCTCACTGCCTAGACTTCCCCCTCTCGCACACATACAGTACCACAATAAACTAACAAATTACTAATGAATCCCCAAGTAAAACATATAAAATTATACCTCCAAAATTACTACCGGTAATTACAAATTAGAACAGCTTCTCATTTCTCTCCTTTCTCTGTATAGAGTCTCAACTCCGTCACGTTTCTTAGACCCGAAGGTTTTCCCGAGACAGGGTACTTCAAACGGTATGGATTTGAATGAGGGCACTCTGCGACAACAAATGGTCCATAGCATAAATCAAATAATTTCTTAATCTCCCCACCCACCTCGCTAGAACGCTCTTTGGTGAGTACAAGCTCTTTGTCCCCCACTTTGTACATCATCAGTTTGTATCGCCCATCGTGTCGCCTTTTCCTTTCAGCGGCTAACGTTTCCATGGTGGCCGTTACTGCCTGCTCTGTTTGAGCAGCCGATTCAGCTTTTCGCGGTGCGGATTCTACCGTTTCTATGAGTAGGAACTTTGGTTTCACCTCGGTCATGACTTCCAAAGGTGAGTGCCCTGTAGCCTGAGTATGTCCTCAAAAGCGCTCACGTACTCCACCCACTTGGAATGACGATTGCTGGCATACGTCCTACATAAACGTCCTACTTCCCGCATTTACCGTTCACACGGGTTGCTCGCTGGGTGGTAGACGGATATACGGATATGTTGCTCACCTGGTCGTTCATGAACGTGTTCTAACGTTCGAAGTAAACTGTGATCCGTTGTCAGACAACAACCTCACTGGTCTTGAAGAGATCCTTCTCCAGTTTGGCGATCAGAGTTATAGTATTCGGTTTCCGTATCGAATACAGTTTAATGAACTTAGAGAATACGTCCACCACAACAAAGATGTACTTCATGCCGCCGCGTACTGTGGGTAGCGGGCCAAAATTGTCCACAGGCAGTAACTCGCCCACTTTAGTGGGTATAACGCTTTGCGTTTCCCCCTGTTGCACGGTCGTGCAGTATTTGACCCGTTGGCAACGTTCGCACGCCGCCAGCTGTGCGCGGACCCGTCTGGCCAGGTTTTTTACGTGGGCGTATTCCTCGATGATTTCAGTGCACTTTTCGGACCCGTAATGTCAGTGACTTAAATGGACGTAGGCTGTTAACTGTTCCCCATGCCTGTTGGGAAAAACAGTCTCCATTTGCTCGTCTCTTCATCTTTCCTCCGGAATAACACTCCCCTGTGTATCTTAAAATATTTGGGTACCTTCTCGTATCCCTTGCTGTCGAAATTCACTTTAATGTGTTTCAGTTCAGGATCGTCGTTTTGTGATCGCCGCATATCTTAGCACACCGCACTAATTTCTTTCTCCCACGCTATCCCCTTCATATACAATAGCTTAAATTCGTTCGGCTCCTCCCTTCCATCGTCTTCCGCCCCCACTGACAATATGAACAGAGCATCGCGAACACAATTTTCTGTACCCTTGGTGTAGCAGATTTCGTATTCGAATTGCTGCATGAACATTGCCCAACGCATTAAGCGGTCGTTCAGTATCCTGCAGTCCTGCAGATAACTCAGCGCCTTGTGGTCCGACAACACTGTCACTTTTCTGCCCTCTAAATCCATGCGGAATCTCTTAAATGCGTGCAAGGTTCTCAGGAGAGCTTCTGTAGTTTGGAAGGTAGGAGACGAGGTACTGGCGGAAGTAAAGCTGTGAGGACGGGGCGTGAGTCGTGCTTCGGTAGCTCAGTTGGTAGCCGGCACGGTAGCTCAGCGTGTTCGGTCAGAGGGTTAGTTGCCCTCTGTAATAAAAAAACTGAGTTAATAGATCAACAACGAACTTAAAACGGATGTCACGACACCCGCCCCGAGAAGATGCAACGAACGAAAGCGAACAAAATGAGTTAAAAAAAAAGTTGGTAGAGCACTTGTCTGCGAATGGCAAAGGTCCCGAGTTTGAGTCTCGGTCCGGCACACACTTTTAATCTGCCAGGAAGTTTCATATCAGCGCACACTCCGCTGCAGAGTGAAAATCTCATTCAGCATAATCTCTGTTTAAATTTCCTTTACTTTGCAGCTATGGTCACAAAGTTTTTGTCACCACACTACCGGTTTCGGTCTGTAATGATCATATTCAGATCTATTTTATAAAAATATGACCTCATGTGCTGCAGCCATAGTGGCATCATCAAATTTAAACACATGTCGCAGCTTGTAATCTTTGTTTTTTCAAATGATATTCTGAGATCAGTTTTCTGTACTATTTCTAGTAGTGGTTTAACTTGTTGCCTGGTTCCTTGAACATTACTGGCTAGGACAGCAAGGTCATCAGCAAATCCCAAGCAGTTGAAGCTTATATAATTTTAGCACTTACAGTTCTGATGTTCTTCGGGTCATCTTTGTACCATTCTCTCATTATGTACTGCAGCGCACAGTTGAATAGTAATGGTGGTACACAGTCACCTTGTCTTACGCCTGTTTTCATAAGGAATGCTTCAGAAATTTCTCCTCTAAACTTCACTTTCGATTTGATGTTCGTCGGAGTATGTCCTATTAATTTAATCAGTTTTGGATGGAGTGGTAGACCCCTTAGAAGTTTTAGTACTGAGTGTCTATGGAGACAGTAATATGTTTTCTAAAAATCAACAAATGTTATTGCCAGAGGTTTTTTCTGTTTTCTGTAGTATGCCATAATAAATTTTAAACTAATGATCTTCTCTGCACAGCTTTGTATTCCCCTAACTCCTGTTCTAGTTGTTTCTTGTTTCTTTCTTATAGGATGCTGGATAAAATCTTGTATGTGCAGTCTAGGAGAGAAATACTTCTGTAGTTGTCTGGATTGCTCTTAACTCGCTCCTAGCGAAGTGGGTGGATGATGGCTATGCTCCAATATGCAGGGAATTGTTCTGTTAACCAAATTTGTGTTAGAGCCCTATGCAAGGAGGTCTTGATTATTTCCCTTGAATATTTCTACGTTTAAACAAAAACCTGATCGTCTGCAGATGGCTTACAATTTTATTGTTCTTCGAGGACTCTTTCTACTTCTTGGAAAGCTGAGGGTGTCTAATTTGTCAAGTTCGATTTTAGTTGGGGTATTTACGTCGACTTGAAATAGTTCTTTGAGTTCTTCACGATTCAAAAGTTCATTAAATGCTTTCAGTGTATTTTTTCTTACTGTACGCCATTCTTCCATTTTCATCTTTCTCTATTAGCGTAGGGGTCTCATACTGTTGCAGCTGTTTGCCAAAGATTTTGGAGTAGTTCCTGAAATTGGTTTTGTGCTTATTATCTTCTCAGAGCTTTTTATGTCTTTCTGAAATCTTCTTCTAATTCTCCTAAAGTTCTATGTGAAATTTTTCTTTCATTTTTGGGACTGATGGTATGTACTTCTGTATTTTTGTTTGAGACTAACTATCCTTAGCGTCATTCTTCATGGAATTTGTCCCATTTTGAAGCCCAATATGCATTTTTTCGGCTTGTTTCTTGAGACTTGGCCCAAGTTATTCTATATCATCTGCTACTGTAAAGGTCTATGTTATTTGTTGGTATTTGTCATTTTCAGTTATATGATATGGGTCATATCTCCTTCTTGTTTTATTAGCTCTCCCATTCTTCGTCTTTAATGGGGTGATTTTTATTTTTATTTTAACGAGGTAATGGCGTGAGTCTGTGTCTACTCCTCTCAAATACTTCAACATTGAAAATTTTTGTCTATGAAGACGAAGTCTAGTTGCCATTCCCCTTCCTCCGGTCTGGGTGTTTTCATGCTTTAAGTTTACTTGTCTTCCTCTTGAAATATGTTAATTTAGATATTAAGTTGGGTTCTCTGCAGAGTTATACATGTTTTTCACTATTCTCGTTTGTAAAGTTACGTGGATTCATTCTCCAGATATAACTTTATATTTCCTTTTCTTTTCCAGCTGTGCGTTGAAGTTTCACAATAAAATTTTTACATTCTTTTTATCGTACTGTTCACAGTTCGTTCGAGAAGATCCCAAAATGTATGTGCCTCTTCCTATGATTTTGTTACAAATTTTTCATTTGTAGTAGCCTGAGCATTTACAGTTGTGTAGCTTTTATTCGTTGTTTTAAAAGTCAGACTGGCAGTTCTTGATAATATTGGCTGAATATCAGTTAGTGAATCTACTATTTTTATATTCACTATGAACCGTGTTCCAAATTAGGGGCATTGCTTCATAACTCTCTCTCCTGTTTTCCCATTATAAATTCTATATCATTATGATTCGAACAGGTCTGGTCTTAAGTATTGCGTTTATGTTATTTGCTGCTATATAATTTATTTTCTTATGCTAAATCTTCTTTTCGCGTGTCAGTGTCCATTTGGGTGATTCCGATCGCTCCGATTCATTGCTGTCTTCTAGTTGGCTACCAAGAAAATACGCTGTACCCTTTACCTGACTTTTTGGGCAGGACGGTGGTACTTTTTTTCTGAAATACCTTTCCATATTTGACTTTCAAAAGTAATTAACGTCAGCTGCAGGAAGCTCCGATTTGCAACTACGGTTGTTAACCGCAGAGGGTGTGTTTGGTCCCAGAAAGCTATTATATTCACTCAAGTCCGCCAGTAAGCCGTTAGGACCCCCTATCCACCAGCTGGTACTCGCCACGTAGGAGTATCACCTCTCCACCTGCCAGGACAGCGCAGTAACACTCATTCGTCATGAATCATCTATGCTGTGTACATGTTATTGTATTTATTGTACATTAATAACACCAATTTTAATTTTTCCCGGGGGCATGCAGCTTTACTGTATGGTTAAATGATGACGGCCTCCTCTTGGGTAAAATATTCCGCAGGTAAAATAGTCCCCCATTCGGATCTCCGGGCGGGGACCACTCAAGAGGACGTCGTTATCAGGAGAAAGAAAACTGGCGTTTTACGGATCGAAGCGTCGAATGTCAGATCCCTTAATCGGGCAGGTAGGTTAGAAAATTTAAAAAGGGAAATGGATAGGTTGAAGTTAGATATAGTGGGAATTAGTGAAGTTCGGTGGCAGGAGGAACAAGACTTTTGGTCAGGCGAATACAGGGTTATAATAAATACAAAATCAAATAGGGGTAATGAAGGAGTAGGTTTAATAATGAATAAAAAAACAGGAGTGCGGTTAAGCTACTACAAACAACATAGTGAACGCATTATTGTGGCCAAGATAGACACGAAACCCATGCCACTACAGTAGTACAAGTTTATATGCCAACTAGCTCTGCAGATGACGAATAAATTGAAGAAATGTATGATGAAATAATAGGAATTATTCAGGTAGTGAAGGGAGACGAAAATAAATTTAATAGTCTTGGGTGACTGGAATTCGGTAGTAGGAAAAGGGAGAGAAGGAAACGTAGTAGGTGAATGTGGATTGGGGCTAAGAAATGAAAGAGGAAGCCGCCTGGCAGAATTTTTCACAGAGTACAATTTAATCATAGCTAACACTTGGTTCAAGAATCATAAAAAAAGATTGTACACATGGAAGAAGCCTAGAAATACTGACAGGTTTCAGCTAGAATATATAATGGTAAGACAGAGATTTAGGAACCAGGTTTCAAATTGTAAGACATTTGCAGGGGCAGATGTGGACTCTGACCAGAATCTACTGCGTATGAACTGTAGATTAAAACTTAAGAAACTGCAAAAAGGTGGGAATTTCGGGAGATGGGATCTGGATAAACTGAAAGAACCAGAGGTTGTGGAGAGTTTCAGGGATAGCATAAGGGAACAGTTGACAGGAATGGGGGAAAGAGATACAGTAGTAGAAGAATGGGTAGCTTTGAGGGATGAAGTAGTGAAGGCAGCAGAAGATCAAGTAGGTAAAACGACGAGGGCTACTAGAAATCATTGGGTAATAGAAGATATATTGAATTTTATTGATGAAAGGAGAAATTATAAAAATGCAGTAAATGAAGCAGGCAAAAAGGAATACAAATGTCTCAAAAATGAGATCGACAGGAAGTGCAAAATGGCTAAGCAGGGATGGCCAGAGGACAAATGTAAGGATGTAGAGGTTTATCTCACTAGGGGTAAGATAGGTACTGCCTACAGGAAAATTAAAGAGACCTTTGGAGAAAAGAGAACCACTTGTATGAATATCAAGAGCTCAGATGGAAACCCAGTTCTAAGCAAAGAAGGGAAAGCAGAAAGGTGGAAGGAGTATAAAGAGGGTCAATACAAGGGCGATGTACTTAAGGACAATATTATGGAAATGGAAGACTATGTAGATTAAGATGAAATGGATGATACGATACCGCGTGAAGAGTTTGACAGAGCACTGAAAGACCTGAGTCGAATCAAGGCCCCGGGAGTTGACAACATTCCATTAGAACTACTGACAGCCTTGGGAGAGCCAGTCCTTACAAAACTCTACCATCTGGTGAGCAAGATGTATGAGACAGGCGAAATACCCTCAGACTTCAAGAAGAATATAATAATTCCAATCTCAAAGGAAGAAGGTGTTGACAGATGTGAAAATTACCGAACTATCTGTTTAATAAGTCACGGCTGCAAAATACTAACGCGAATTCTTTATAGACGAATGGAAAAACTAATAGAAGCCGACCTCGGGGAAGATCAGTTTGGATTCCGTAGAAATATTGGAACACGTGAGGCAATACTGACCCTACGGCTTATCTTAGAAGCTAGATTAAGAAAAGGCAAACCTACGTTTCTAGAATTTGTAGACTTAGAGAAAGCTTATGACAGTGTTGACTGGAATACTCTCTTTCAAATTCTGAAGGTGGCAGGGGCAAAATACAGTGAGCGAAAGGCTATTTACAATTTGTACAGAAACCAGATGGCAGTTATAACAGCCGAGGGACATGAAAGGGGAGCAGTGGTTGGAAAGGGAGTCGGACAGGGTTGTAGCCTCTCCCCGATGTTATTCAATCTGTATATTGAGCAAGCAGAGATGGAAACAAAAGAAGAATTCGGAGTAGGTATTGAAATCCATGGAGAAGAAATAAAAACTTTGAGGTTCGCCGATGACATTGTAATTCTGTCAGAGACAGCAAAGGACTTGGAAGAGCAGTTGAACGGAATGGATAGTGTCTTGAAAGGAGGATATAAGATGAACATCAACAAAAGCAAAACGACGATAATGGAATGTAGTCGAATTAAGTCGGGTGATGCTGGGGAAATTAGATTAGGAAATGAGACACTTAAAGTAGTAAAGGAGTTTTGCTATTTGGGGAGCAAAATAACTGATGATGGTCGAAGTAGAGAGGATATAAAATGTAGACTGGCAATGGCAAGGAAAGCGTTTCTCAAGAAGAGAAATTTGTTGACATCGAGTATAGATTTAAGTATCAGGAAGTCGTTTCTGAAAGTATTTGTATGGAGTGTAGCCATGTATGGAAGTGAAACATGGACAATAAATAGTTTGGGCAAGAAGAGAATGGAAGCTTTCGAAATGTGGTGCTACAGAAGAATGCTGAAGATTAGATGGGTAGATCACATGACTAACGAGGAGGTATTGAATAGGATTGGGGGAGAAGTTTGTGATACAACTTGACTAGAAGAAGGAATCGGTTAGTGGGACATGTTCTGAGGTATGAAGGGATCACCAGTTTAGTATTGGAGGGCAGCGTGGAGGGTAAAAATCGTAGAGGGAGACCAAGAGATGAATACACTAAGGAGATTCAGAAGGATGTAGGCTGCAGTAGGTACTGGAAGATGAATAAGCTTGCACAGGATAGAGTAGCGGGGAGAGCTGCATCAAACCAGTCTCAGTATTGAAGACCACAACAACAACAATAAAACCAAGCGTCCAAAAGTCATTACATACATCAGGACTCTGGCTATGCCTCCCGTAATTGTGTATTACTTGATGCCGTACACATGTATCACATAAGGTTTTCAAATGAAATATCCATATAATATATGACAGCGTATTATATGGTCCAAAGGGAAGCGTTGAAAGGATGGAACAAATAAATACACTGATTATTTGGGACTCACATAGATAATGAACGGCAACGATTTTGAGATCCAATGAGATAAATTTTGATAGCCGAAGTAACGAAAATGTTGTTGCAACCTTTGTAGAGTTCAAGAACGCCTACGACTCCGTAGACAGAGAACATTCCTCAATACACTACAAGAATTAGGGACATAAAAATGCTTTGGCAATAGTTAAGTAAACTTTGAGAGAAGCAAAGTCCAAAATAAAATTGTACTGAAAAATTTCGGAACCATTTGAAGTACGAAGTAGCATAAAGCAAGGTGATGGTCTCTCCTCAGTGCCCTTCAACTGCGTAATAAGGAAATGGAACTCAATGAGTAAGAGCGGTTTTAAAGCTTAAGTGCCAAACTCAATTGGCTAGCCTTTGTAGATAATTTTGTAATTTTTCTGAAAACATATGTACAGAAACTGAGAAAATCAATCTTTTGAAAGAGGCGGCGGAAGAAATTGGATTAGAAATTTCTTTCGAGAAGACATAATTCAAACTGCACATTAAAAATTATACAAAATTTCTAAGCAAAAGATACGGTACAAACAACAGAGTGAATATAATTAAGTACTTAGGGAAACAATACAGCGAAACAGACAAGATGAAGAAGCAAACAAAAGAACTGACCCCACAAAATGGAAAATTAACAGTGTAGATTTAGACAAAATAATCATTTCAGTAAAGAGAAAAATCCGACACTACAGTACTGTCATAAAACCGGATTACCTTTATGTAGCAGAATGATTAAGCCTCAACAGATAGGGAGAAATTGAAGAGCTGGAAAATAAGGTAACGAAGGTACTACGAAAAATATTCGGGCCAAGAATAGCTGGTAGAATTTGTTGATTTACAGCCATTAAACATTAGTACATGAACTTTTGCAATGAGTGTTAAATTATGGAGTCGAAACACGACAAGTGTTGGAAGGGTGCTTTTTTTATTGGAAAACCAGAGGTCGAGAACACCAAGTTTAAGTACCACTAGAATAAATTACTTTGAATCCTGCTGACGCAATGCTATGACCTATTTTAAACACAGTCTACTCAATTTTATGATGGACATGTGACCTGAGACAAAAGACATGGTAAGTTATGCACTCACTAAAAACCGTAACTACACTGACGGAAAAAGAAACGCAAGGAGTTGTGCGACATTGACGAAAGCTGGTAGTCGTGTTTCTGCATCTGAAAGATGACATATTCTCAAATTTCGCGCCAGTCATATATGAGTGCCTCTATGAGGATGTTGTTGTTGTAGTCGTCAGTCCTGAGACTGGTTTGATGCAGCTCTCCATGCTACTCTATCCTGTGCAAGCTTCTTCATCTCCCAGTACCTACTGCAGCCTACATCCTTCTGAATCTGCTTAATGTATTCATCTCTTGGTCTCCCTCTACGATTTTTACCCTCCACGCTGCCCTCCAATGCTAAATTGGTGATCCCTTGATGCCTCAGAACATTTCCTACCAACCGGTCCTTTCTTCTTGTCAAGTTGTGCCACAAAATCCTCTTCTCCCCAATTCTATTCAATACCTCCTCGTTAGTTATGTGATCTACCCATCTAATCTTCAGCATTCTTCTGTAGCACCACATTTCGATAGCTTCTATTCTCTTCTTGTCCAAACTATTTATCGTCCATGTTTCACTTCCATACATGGCTACACTCCATACAAATACGTTCAGAAACGACTTCCTGATACTTAAATCTATACTCGATGTTAACAAATTTCTCTTCTTCGGAAATGCTTTCCTTGCCATTGCCAGTCTACGTTTTACGTCCTCTCTACTTCGACCATAATTAGTTATTTTGCTCCCCAAATAGGAAAACTCCTTTACTACTTTAAGTGTCTCATTTCCTAATATAATTCCCTCAGCATCACCCGTCTTAATTCTACTACATTCTATTATCCTCGTTTTGCTTTTGTTGGTGTTCATCTTATATCCTCCTTTCAAGACACTGTCGATTCCGTTCAACTGCTCTTCCGGGTCCTTTGCTGTCTCTGACAGAATTACAATGTCATCGGCGAACCTCAAAATTTTTATTTCTTCTCCATGGATTTTAATTCCTATTCCGAATTCTTCTTTTGTTTCCTTCTCTGCTTGCTCAATATACAGATTGAATAACATCGGGGAGAGGCTACAACCCTGTCTCACTCCCTTCCCAACCACTACTTCCTTTCATGCCCCTCGATTCTTATAACTGCCATCTGCTTTCTGTACAAATTGTAAATAGCGTTTCGCTCCCTGCGATTTACCCCTGCCATCTTCAGAATTTGAAAGAGAGTATTCCAGTCAACATTGTCAAAAGCTTTCTCCAAGTGTACAAATGCTAGAAACGTAGGTTTGCCTTTCCTTAATCTTTCTTCTAAGATTAGTCTTAGGGTCAGTATTGCCTCAAGTGTTCCAGTATTTCTACGGAATCCAAACTGATCCTCACCGAAGTCGGCTTCTACCAGCTTTTCCATTCGTCTGTAAAGAATTCGCGATAGTATTTTGCAGCTGTGACTTATTAAACTGATAGTTCGGTAATCTTCACATCTGTCAACACCTTCTTTCTTTGAGATTGGAATTATTATATTCTTCTTGAAGTCTATTAGGATGCAAATCAGTTTTTCTTTAAATACACGCAGTAACACGCGGTCGCTGGACGTAGTGAATTAATGTTAGTCAAGAATGCCTTTAAGGCGACAAAGACGTCATTATCAATACCTCACTCGGTTTGAATGAGGTCATGTAATAGGGCTACGAGATGCTAGATGTTCCTTCCGGGATATTTCCGGAAGACTTGACTGTAGCCACTGTACACGAATGCCGGCTGCGGCGCTCACGAGAATGTACTGTCGCAGGAAGACCAGGCCCTGGACGGTCAGGTGGCGCTACGGAATGGGAAGACCATCGTGTTTAGCGTTTGGCACCGGCGCATCGTACTGCATCTGATGCAGCAGTTTTAGAGCATTTGGCACCACAGTGACACAACGAACCGCTACAAACAAGTTACTTCAAGGACAGCTCCGAGCCAGACGTCCTGTAGCGTGTATTCCGTTGACCTTAAACCACCGGCATTTACGGCTTCAGTGGTGTCAAGAGAGAGCTTTTTGGAGGGCAGGGTGGAGATCTGTCCCGTTTTCTGATGAACTTTGGTTCTGCCTCAGTGCCAGTGATGTGTTGGGTAGAAGGAGGCCAATTAAGGGCCTGCAACCAACTTGTCTGCGTGCTGGACGCACTGACGTACATCTCGAACTATGGTCTGGGTGCGATTTCGCATGACAGCAGAGGCACTCTCACGATTACCCCACACACCCTGACTGAAAATTTGTACGTCAGTCTGGTTATTCGACCTGTACTGCCATTCGTGAATACCATTCCAGGAAGTGTTTTCCAATAAGATAACGCTCGACCACATAGCGCTGTTCTAACCGAACATGCTCTACAGAGTGCTGACATGTTGCCTTGGGCTACTCGGTCACCAGATCTACCTCGGACAACTCCAGCTTCAATCGCAGCCAGCATTAACCGTCCATGTAGTACGGACCAAGTGCAACAGGCATGGAAGTCCATCGCACGCGCTGACATCCGGCACCTGTACAACACAATACGTGCACGTTTGCAAGCTAGCAGTCAATGTTCTGGGGTTACACTAATTATTAACATAACAGTATTTTACATTTTCAGTGGCTTATCTCTTGCTTACTGTAACCTGTGATTTTGTAATGTTAATAACTTAAATATTTTACCTAGACCAATATAGTCCCAAAATTTCATTACTCTACGTTAATTATTTTCTGGCGCTGCGATTCTTTTCTGCCAGTGTATTTAACTACCGTAAAACTGGGCTACTTTGAAACTCAAGTTTTACTTTGCGAGAACAGTGCTCTCCAGCTTTTTATTCTTCGGCATTGTAAGTCGGGTCAACATTCAACCTATAGCTCTGCTGTAGTGTCGTATGACGACGACAAATTCAGTCTGGGTACGTTTTTTTCTCCTCGGAGCTTCCGCTCATGGACACTTCCATCGTGATTCTGTACATATAACCGGGCCTTGCCTGGAAATGTGACTTGGTACCACTCCTGCGTCCAGTGTGGTCCCTGGAGGCTCCACTCCCGGGGTGTCTTTCTCTGAGGCCACGTCAAGGAAAGCCGCAGTAATCGTCGCTGTGGTGCTCTAGGCGTTGCCACAGTGTCCCTGCGGATACCTGTCTTGTTACTAAGAAGCCCATTTCCTGAAGAAAGATACTTAACGTGGCTGTAATATCACGTACAGCCCAGTAGACAATGCGTCAGTGCTTTCAGTCGCTCCTCACACGCGGACCTTGTTGCAGGGGTAGCTTGGGTGCTTCGACGATATAGATGGATGCGTCGTAGGTACAACCATCTCGCTGGGGTACGTATGCAAACAACTGACAAACTTATGTTTCCTGGAGAGTGATAGCAGTCTGAGTGATTTACTGGTCTGGCCCTGTAACATGGTCCTGTTATGAAGGTGCTAAAAACGGCTGAAAATATTGGGAAACTAAATCCTATTAGGTAAAATTTCCGGATGGAAATGAGATCCCCATTCAAACTCTAGATGAGGACTACTTAGCAGACTATTGTCATCCGGGAATGCAAAACTGGCACCCACAAGTCGGAACGTGGAATGTTGGATTCCACAGTTCAACAGGTAGGTTAGAGAATTTGTAAAGGGAAATGGATAGGTTGAACACTGACGTAGTGATAGTTTGTGAAGTGGCGTGGCGAGGCCAACAGGACTTCTCGTCAAGGATTATTAACACAAAATGAAATAAGAGTAATGTAAGAGTAAGTCTATTAGTGAAAAAGGAAACATGAATTCCAGTAAGGTAATGTGACAGCCCGCCCGAATAGTCGTGCGGTGTCACGCACTGCTTCCCGAGTGGGCAGGAGTGCCGGTCCTCGGCACGAATCCACCTGGTGGATTAGTGTCGAGGTCTGGTGTGCCAGCCCGCCTGTGGATCGTTTTTAAGGCAGTTTTACATCTGCCTCGGCGAATGCGGGATGGTTCCCCTTATTCCGCCTCAGATACACAATCATTGGGGTTACACTCGTCTGGAATGAGACATTTCCAGGGGGGGGGGGGGGGGGGCGCTCGGGATCGAACCGAACAATAACCCTGGCTTCGGCGTGGGGCGGCGGTGGAGTGAGTAGACTGCTGTAGCCTGTAGGCCGTTGTGGGGTTGTGTACCACTAAGGGCTACGGCGGGACGAAGCCTCTCCGTCGTTTCTAGGTCCCCAGTTCAAGGGGACAAGGTAATATAACGAGGATAGAGACAGCACTACTCGTGTCCAAGACAGATATAAAGCCAACACTCACAACGGCAGTACAAGTTTATATTCCTACTAACTCCTCAGATGATGATAAGGTTGAAAGAAAGTTTGTTGAGATAAAAGAAATTACTCAGATAATTAAGGGACGCGAAAATTTAGTTGCAGTAGGAGACCGGAATTCGATGGTAGGAAAAGGAAGAGAAAGAATTAGTGGGAGAACATCGACTGCGGAAAGGAATGAAAGGGGAAGCTTCGTGGGAGAATTTTTACAGAGCGTGATTTGATCGTTTCAGATACTTAGTTTAAGAACCATGAAAGATAGTTCTATCTGAAGAAGAGACTTGGAAAGCTCGGAAAGTTTCATATAGATTACGTAATGTTAAGACAGAGTGTGCGAAACCAGATTTTGAACTGCCAGATATTCCAAGGGGCAAATGTGGAGTCTGTCTACAATTCCTTCGTTATGAACGGGTAACTAAAACTTAATAAACTGCAGAAAGGCACGAATTTAAGGAACTCGCTCTTGTAAAAATCGAATGAACCAGTCGTTGTTCAGAGCATCAAGAGGATCTTTGGGCAACGATTGTTTGAAACAGGAGAAAGGAACTGAACAGAAGACGTATTGGTAGCTTTGAGAGATGAAATACCGAGAACAGCCGATAGTGAAATAAATAAAAGACAAAGCCCAGTAAAAATCCTCAGCTACATCTACATCTACGTGATTACTCTGCTATTCGCAATAAAGTGCCTGGTAGAGGGTTAAATGAACCATCTTCAAGCTGTCTCTCTACCGTTCCACTATCGAACGGCACGCGGGAAAAACGAGCCCCTAAATTTTTCTGTGCGAGCCTTGATTTATTTTATTTTATCTTGATGATCATTTCTCCTTGTGTAGGTGGGTGCCAACAAAATGTTTTCGCAATCGGAGGAGAAAACTGGTGATCGAAATTTCATGAGAAGATCCCGTCGCAACGAAAAACGCCTTTGTTTTAGTGATTGCCACTCCAATTCACATACCATGTCTGTAACACCATCTCCCTTATTTCGCGATGATACAAAATGAGCTGCCCTTCCTTGTACTTTTTCGATGTCATCCGTCAGTCCCACCTGATGCGGATCCCACACCGCACCGCAATACTCCAGCATAGGGCGGACAAGCTTGGTGTAAGCAGTCTCTTTAGTAGACCTGTTGCACCTTCTAAGTGTTCTGCCAATGTATCGGAGTCTTTGGTTTGCTCTACCCACAATATTATCTATGTGATTGCTCCAATTTAGGTTATTTGTAATTGTAATCCCTAAGTATTTAACTGAATTTACAGCCTTCAGATTTGTGTGACTTATCGCGTAATCGAAATTTAGCTGATTTCTTTTAGTAATCAAGTGAAAGACTTCACACTTTTCTTTATTCAGTGTCAATTGCCACTTTTCGCACCATACAGATATCTTATCTAAATCATTTCTCAACTAGTTTTTAACATCTGATGACTTTACAAGACGATAAATCACAGCATCATCTGCAAACAATCTAAGACGGCTACTCAGATTGTCTCCTATGTCTTGATATAGATCAGGAACAATAGAGGGCCTGTAACACTTCCTTGGGGAACGCCGGATATTACTTCTGTTTCACTCGATGACTTTCCGTCTGTTAGTACGAACTGTGACCTTTCTGACAGGAAATCACGAATGCAGTCGACAAATGAGGCGATACTCCGTGGGTACGAAGTTTTTTTAGAAGACGCTTTGAGGAATGGTGTCGAAAGCCTTCTGGAAATCTAAAAATATGGAATCAATTTGACATCCCCTGTCGATAGCACTTATTACTTCATGAGTATAAAGAGCTAGTTGTGTTTCACAAGAACGATATTTTCTGAATCTGTGCTGACTATCTGTCAATAAATCGTTTTCTTCGAGGTACTTCATAATGTTCGAATACAGTATACGTTCGAAAACCCTACTGCAAATCGACGTTAGTGATATAGGCCTGTAATTCGGTGGATTACTCCTACTTCCCTTTTTGGGTATTGGTCTAACTTGAGCAATTTTCCAGTCTTTAGGTACGGATCTTTCTGTGAGCTAACACACAAGGTATTGACTTTAATTGACGAGAAAATAAAATATAAAAATGCAGCAAATAAAACTGTGAAAATGGATTAGAAACCACATGAAATTGACAACACGTACAAGATGACATAGCAGGGATAACTAGAGGTGAAAAGCAAAACTGTAGAAACATGCATGGCTATGGAGAAGGCAGATACGACCTATAGGTGAATGAAAGAGATTTTTGGAAACTAGAATAGTACCCGAAAGGATGTTAAGAGTTCAGATGGCAAGTCAGCAGTAAGCAAAGTAGAGAACGTTGAAAGGTGGAAGGGATATACAGACTGGTAATACAAGGTTCAAATGGTTCAAATGGCTCTGAGCACTATGGGACTTAACATCTGAGGTCAACAGTCCCCTAGAACTTAGATCTACTTAAACCAAACTAACCTAAGGACATCACACACATCCATGCCCGAGGCAGGATTCGAACCTGCGACCGTAGCAGTCGCGCGGTTACGGACTGAAGCGCCTAGAACCGCTCGGCCACCGCGGCTGGCGGCAATACAAGGGAAATAACAATTTTATTCAAGGCGAAGAGCAAGTAGACAGAGATGAGATGAGACAAGTGATACCACCAGAAGAATCTGTAGAGCACTGAATGGTCAAAGTCAAAACAAAGTCCTCGGCGTAGGCGACATTCCCACAGAATTATTGAGATCCTTGGGAGAGCCAGTCATACCAAAATCATTCTGCCTGATATGCAGAATATATGAGACAGGCAAAGCACCAGCAGACTTAAAGAAGAATGAAATAATTCTAGTTACATAGAAGGAGGGTGTTGGCAGGTGTAAATAGTTGTAGAGTCTTGTTGTTTGGTGGTCAATATCCCCTTTCTACAACACAACTGCAGACATGTATTAACAGGGTTCTTTATTTGTATGAACAGGAAGCTACTTACCTTTAAGAGAGTCCATGTATTGTGGTACAAGCTCTTCCATAATAGTCCACATTAGCCTCACTGCTGGTGAAGTACAAGTCCTACTGTGTGATGAATGACACACGCCAAACTGGAGTGCGAGTTGGTGTACCAGTGACTGAGCGACTGCGCTAGTGACTAAGACTGGTGCCGGCCGCGGTGGTCTCGCGGTTCTAGGCGCGCAGTCCGGAACCGCGCGACTGCTACGGTCGCAGGTTCGAATCCTGCCTCGGGCATGGATGTGTGTGATGTCCTTAGGTTAGTTAGGTTTAAGTAGTTCTAGGTTCTAGGGGACTGATGACCACAGCTGTTAAGTCCCATAGTGCTCAGAGCCATTTGAACCATTTTTAAGACTGGTGACCTGGTAACTGATACTCAGACTGACAGACAGAGACTGAGGCTCTCCGGTCGCCGGCGGGGATCTAAAGACTTGCGGTCGAGAGAGCGTTGGCGGTACGTTGCTTGCGAGTCTCTATTTGGCCTCTCTCCTGATGGGTGCGCTTCATTCAGAGCCTACTATCGATCTTCTTGCTACAACTTTGCCGACTGGGGTGCTGGCGACAGCTTACGCCAGCACAATAGTACCCCACCGTCATGTCAATAAGTCATCATTGTAGATTATAAATTATACAGAGAGTGCTGGAAAGATTGGTGGAAGCTGATCTAGGGGAATAATCGTTTTGGGTGTTGCATTTCAATGTCTAGTGTTTATATGGTTAGCGAAGCTCGTTGTCCATCACAGGGTCCCATATTCGATTTCCGAACGGATCGTGGTTTTCTTCGTTCGGGACTGGTTCATCATCATCTACTGTGAAGGCGCCAAAATGGCGTCAAATAAAAGGACTTGCATCAGGGAACCAAACTTCCCAGAACGGATCTCCCGGCCAAATATGCCATACGCACAATTCAATATCCAACGGTATATATAGGTCTTTAAACATGAAACTCCTTTCTTTCTGATAAATATTCTTCTCCTTGTTGTTGACTAACCACAGATGATTACTTCTCCTATTCAGTTCCATGACGAAATGTATGTGCCGTTTCTCCTCTTAGAATAGGGTCATTGAGCAGTCTGAGATTCATCTGTGTGTGTGCATTTAATGGAGCCACCATTCGTACACACACAAGTCCATAGCTCCTGTGATGCATTCATATGAAATGGCTGTCATCAGAGCTGAGATGATTCAAAACGAAAATAAAACACGCAGCAAGTCGCTATTATCCAAGACATAATCCAAGTCATAGGTCTTATTTAAAATATCTCTTTGAACTCATATTATTCTTTATACAATTTTAAATCGCACTAAAGATCAACTTCATGCAATATACAGGGTGAGTCACCTAACGTAACCGCTGGATATATTTCGTAAACCACATCAAATACTGACGAATCGATTCCACAGACCGAACGTGAGGAGAGGGGCTAGTGTAATTGTTTAATACAAAACATACAAAAATGCACGGAAGTATGTTTTTTAACACAAACCTACGTTTTTTTAATGGAACCACGTTAGTTTTGTTAGCACATCTGAACATGTAAACAAATACGTAATCAGTGCTGTTTGTTGCATTGTAAAATGTTAATTACATCCGGAGATATTGTAACCTGAAGTTGACGCTTGAACCCTCCGACGTTCAGTTGCGTGTTGTAACAAACACGGGCCACGGTCGGCGAGCAGCATCTGCAGGGACATGTATACGATGACGACCGTGTTTACGACTGTGACTGTAATGTACTGTTGTGGTTTGGTCTAGCTGTCGCAGTGTCCGCATGTAGCGCTTGCTGCTATTGTTATTCTGCATTCGTCTCCGCACGCAGACCAACTGTAGTACACCGTGTTACCAGACGTCTGTGATAGTGTAGTGTTGTAGGAACTGTGACCATGGTGTATTCGAACTCTGAAAAGGCGGATATGATACTCATTATGGCGAGTGTCGACGAAATGCAGCTGAGGCCTGCAGGGTGTATGCAGAACGGTACCCGGACAGAGAGCATCCAACGTGCCGCACATTGCAAAACATCTACCGCCAACTGTATGCAACAGATATGGTCGTAGCACGCAAACGGGTCCGTAACAGGCCCGTCACAGGAGAAGCGGGTGCAGTTGGTGTGTTAGCTGCTGTTGCCATGAACCCACACATGAGTACATGGGACATTGCGAGAGCCGGTGGACTGAGTCAAAGTAGTGTCATGCGCATACTGCATCGTCACCGCTTTCACCCGTTTCATGTGTCGCTACATCAGCAATTACATGGTGATGACTTTAATCATAGAGTGCAATTCTGTCAATGGGCATTAACAGAGAATGCGTTGCAGTTCTACCTGTTTACCGATGAAGCGGGGTTCACAAACCACGGGGCAGTGAACCTACGGAACATGCATTACTGGTCCGTGGACAATCCTCGTTGGCTCAGACAGGTAGAGCGACAGCGACTGTGGACTGTAAATGTATGGTGCGAAATCATTGGCGACCACCTCATTGGTCCTCACTTCATTGCAGGGGCCCAAACAGCTGCAACATACATCGCGTTTCTACAGAATGATCTGCCAACGTTGCTCGAAAATGTCGCACTGGAAACGCGTCGACGTATGTGGTATCAGCCTGATGGTGCACCTGCACATTCCGCACTTAACACTAGGCTGACCCTTGACAGGATGTTCGACGGGCGTTTCATAGGACGTGGAGGACGCATAAATTGGCCATCCCGTTCTCCTGATCTTACACCTCTGGACTTCTTTCTGTGGGGTACGTTAAAGGAGAATGTGTACCGTGATGTGCCTACAACCCCAGAGGATATGAAACAACGTATTGTGGCAGCCTGCGGCGACATTACATCAAATGTACTGCGGCGTGTACGACATTAATTACGCCAGACATTGCAATTGTGTGCAGCAAATAATGACCACCACATTGAACATCTATTGGCCTGACATGTCAGGACACACTCTATTCCACTCCGTAATTGAAAACGGAAACCACGTGTGTACGTGTACCTCACCCCTCATGGTAATGTTCATGTGCGTCAGTGAAAAAGACCAATAAAAAGGTGTTAGCATGTGGACGTAATTCGCTGTTCCAGTCTCTTCTGTACCTAAGGTCCATCACCGTTCCCTTTGGATCCCTACGTAATTCGGTGTTCTCCGATACACAGTGGTACTCAAGCGTCAACTTTAGGTTACAATATCTCCGGATGTAATTAACATTTTACAATGCAACAAACGGCACTGATTACGTATTTGTTTATATGTTCAGATGTGCTAACAAAACTAACGGGGTTCCATTTAAAAAAACGTAGGTTTGTGTTAAGAAACATACTTCCGTGCATTTTTTTTATGGTTTGTATTAACCAATTGCACTAGCCCCTCTCCTCACGTTCGGTCTGTGGAATCGATTCGTCAGTATTTGATGTGGTTTACGAAATATATCTAGCGGTAGTGTTAGGTGACTCACCCTGTATTGTGCATAATAATAAAACAGCACCGGCCTTCGCAGACTACTGGTTCTGTTTGCATTGCAGTTGACCAAGCTGACAAAAGGATAATAGGGCTGAAGACATTACTGTTTTGTCATGTTCCTCATTCCGAAGATTGGTTTGATACAGCTCTTCGTGCTAATGTATTGTGTGCATGCATCTTCATTTCTGCATAATACTCACAACCTACATCCTTTTGCACATGCTTACTGTATTCAAGCTTGGTCCCTCTCTACAGATATTATCCCACGCACTTCCATCCAGTATCAAACTGACAATTTCGTGATGCCCCAGAATGTCCCTATCAACCGATTTCTTCTTTCTATTAATTACCGCCATAAGTTTCTTTTCTCCCTAATTCGCTTCAGAACATCCCAACTCGTTACACGATCTACCCATCTACTCTTCAGCAACTCCGCAGTTCACAAGTTTCAATTCTCTTCTTGTCTGAACATGTTCCACTTCCGTAAAAGGCTACTCTCCAACAAAAACATTCAGAAAAAAGTTTCTAACATTTAAATTAATACTTTACCTCTTTTTCAGAAATGCATTTCTTGTTATTGCCAGTTTGCGTTTTATATCATCTATACTTCAGCCACATCAGTTATTTTACTGCGTAAACGACAAAACTCATCCACTACTTTCTGTTTCTCGTTTCTTAATATAATTCCCTCAGCATAGTCTGATTTAATTGGATTATACGCCGTAACACACAAAAACGAAAATATTTTGACCATTTGTTTCGGCTGACATACCTCAACTGCTTGTGAAGCCTTTTAGAAAAAGGTGCAAAAAAGTAAATTGAACAGTATATCATGGTCAGGGTGGTTTTAGTCCGTGGAAGATATTCCCACAGAAGCTGTTATTTTGTGCGAATAATACGTGGTTCTGACTTTCAGTGAATGTTAGCAATGTTATTCACAATTTCTAAAAAGGAAACCAAACGTGAAAACTTAAATCACACAATGAGAAATAGTACAGAAATTATAACTAAAGTGGCTGATATGAAAAGAAATGTACAATTTCATCTTACAGCCAATCGTGTTATGTTACATCAGAACCAAATTTTACCCAATCGAAAATTGAGCGTATGATAAAAGAAGAGCTACTCGTCTGAAGCAGTCAGTTAGTTGTTGTTCGAGTGCTTGCAACCTATCTTAGGTTGAAAAAGGGATTGGAAAATTCTAGAATTATACAATAAGCCTTTTGCAGTAACCTTAAAGGGGCATGTTCATGAAAAACACATGCTATTCAAAAGATGCACCAAATCCACAAGTTTGAAGATACGGCAATGAAATTTGTACCATGCCTTACATGATATTAACACATTTACTGCTAAGTCCCTTGGATTATATATATTTAACTTTTTTATGGATTTTAAAAACTTTATTTTCAAAAAATAATATATGTCCCTTTTCTCAGAAACTATTCAAGAGATTTCTACTAAATCTCTTCGCAGATAGTACGCTTCTCTCATGAGGTTTTTTAATATATCGAATAGGAGAATAATTTTTAATTAGAATTCTTTAAGTGTAAGACAAAATTCACGCAAAATTTCAAGCACTTTACGCCATATCTCAGCTTACACTCAGATTTCCAAAATTAACTCTTGAGACAACATCTTCTGCGCTTCTATAAATGGTGTACAAAACTTCATAGTAGTTTGTGATAAAAAGATACATAAACTTCAAAACACATAATTTCAGGAATTACAATTTAAAGTTCAACCTAATGGTTTTTTTACGTCACCTTTTCAGGAGGTCCTAGATTTGTACTCAGGGTCCTCTTTCCCTTCGAGGCTTCTCTTCTCTTTCTGGTTTTCTGCCTTTACGAGGTCTTCAACAGACTTTTCAGCTGCAGAGAGGCGCTGTAAATCTATTTTTCTCAAGACGTCTCAAGACGTTTCCTATCCTAATTATATCTAATACCTTCATCCAGCTCCATCTTAAGTTGCAATTCTGACATCTGTAGCTGATGAAATAGTTGTTTTAGGGCATCGTCTCCATATGAGTGAATAAAGAGACTTGTTTGGATTTTCGGTTTTGCAACAAACACTTTTTTACAAGTTCAGGATCGGCCAGAAACCTGTAAGTGGACTTGATAATATCCATGATACAATTCGAAGTCTCTCCTTGTGACTGTAATCCACGGAATAGCTGTTCACGAACCTAGTATTGAAATGTTGCTTCAAAAAGTGGGCGTGGCAAAAAGGTCTGGTCACACGTTTAATTGTTTCTCAGGCACTTCGGATGCGATTTCATCACTGAAACTTCGGGAATATATTGTGAATGATATCTACTAATAAATAAAAAGTAAACTGAAAATTTACGTTTTCGGTCAATTTCATGACCGTCACCCCTTAATAATTATACTAATCATCTTACTGCAAATTGGACTAGTGTATATTTGCCCTAGGTTCAGCTGACACAGTCTACTTTCCGTTTAAGATCTTCATTTCAGTCAAATCATGTAAAAAGAAAAAACTTGTGATTCTTCTTCATATGAAATACGCGAAGGAAAGTGAATGCTAGTGTTTTGTCACCTCACGTGAGCTGGTAACACGCAAGTGAGGTCCTCGCCGATACACACTGTGAAACAGCTCGCGTAATGCGCTACCACGCGCTGGAACAAATTACTGTGCTCTTTCATCGTCCACGCAGCATAAGAATACAAGTGGCAGGTTCTTTCACAGAAAATCTTGATGTATCCGCCAGTAGGTATCATGATCACACAGTTATAACTGACCGTGATTTCAGCCTGCCTTCTATCGACTGAAAAAAATTATGCCTCCGAGAACGGTGGAAGAGATAACGTAACATGCGAAACTGTACTCAAAGCCTTCTCCTAAAATTAACCCTAACAACTTCCGCACGAGCTTACGACTTGCTTTAACTACAGCGACAGTTATTACCCGTTACGGCAACAAATGTGGCGCTCATGACCGCGTTTATGCAGGCCCAGCAATTAGCGATCACGTGCGCGCTGCACTGCACATATTTCGCTTTAAGGTCAGCAGATTTTTAATCCTGTGAACATACTGACTGTGATTCCCTCGGTTTATCATACCCTCTCGCCTAAGAGTCATCAGCGGCAAGTGCTTATTACGTCACAATAGAACCTCACGCACTAACAGTCGCGCCATCTGTTTAAAATGTACCACGCATTAAAGGAACTAAACCGGAATCGTGAGACATATATAATAACAGTTCCTATGGCACAGTATGGTACTACTGTTAAAACCACTTCATAGCTCATTTATGCCCCACAAGTCATGTACAATGCACACGAAGGGAACATTACAAATCAGTTCAAACATCAATTCAGCGATCTTCCCCGCTTATTCGTATTTCGGCAGCTGCATCTGTACAACGTAAGCCAGTTCAAGATGTGCAGTGTAAGGTATTTCGTGTACAATTTCATACCCTCTTCCTCCTTCCATTTCCTGTTCAAGTCGCGAAATGTGTGTGGGAAGAAATGTAACAGCAACGTCTCCAAATGACTGTTAAACTGCTCACTGAATGATTATTCGACAGTGCAAATCCGTGAGATAAAATGTTTATATGGTGTTAGTAAACAACAGGAGACTCCATAGAAAGATCCCAGTTTCCGTTATAAGTGGTAACTACAGTACACAGTACTTGGACAGGACACGAAAGCTAAATCAAACCAGAAGGGACTAGCAATGAAATCTCACACTCTAATTTCAAAGTGTGTCTTAAAGGTAGCATGGACGTCCCTGGTGAAGGCGTATCTAACCGTAAACAACAGGGTAACTGAATTTTATCCATAGCTGCCAGTGTTTTTTCTGTGACTGTATTACTTTCGTAAAATAAAGAAAAACCGTCTTCAGACACAATCGTGATTTTATTTCAGTGCACGATGCTTTTCGAGCCCTGGGGGCTCATTTCCAGGTTCTCTGGCAGTCTATATCAGTTCTTTTTTTTCGATTTAGGTGAATTCTGGTCCTGGTAATATTACAATGGCGCATTACAAAGTAATACATTGTGAATGTAAGTTTAAAAAACTAAGACAAAAAAATTTACTGTTTCCAGTAGTGGATCCATGAGTTTGAAATACAGTATGAACAAACATGTCCATGTACGTATATACAGGGTGAGTAACCTAACGTTACCGCTGGATATATTTCGTAAACCACATCAAATACTGACGAACCGATTCCACAGACCGAACGTGAGGAGAGGTGCTAGTGTAATTGTTTAATACAAACCATACAAAAATGCACGGAAGTATGTTTTTTAACACAAACCTACGTTTTTTTAAGTGGAACCACGTTAGTTTTGTTAGCACATCTGAACATATAAACAAATACGTAATCAGTGCCGTTTGTTGCATTGTAAAATGTTAATTACATCCGGAGATATTGTAAACTAAAGTTGACGCTTGAGTGCCACTCCTCCGCCGTTCGATCGGAGTGGAATAGAGTGTGTCCCGACATGTCAGGCCAATAGATGTTCAATGTGGTGGCCATCATGTACCGTGTGTACCGTGATGTGCCTACTACCCCAGAGGATATGAAACAACGTATTGTGGCAGCCTGCGGCGACATTACACCAGATGTACTGCGGCGTGTACGACATTCATAACGCCAGAGATTGCAATTGTGTGCAGCAAATGATGACCACCACATTGAACATCTATTGGCCTGACATGTCAGGACACACTCTATTCCACTCTGTTATTGAAAACGGAAACCACGTGTGTACGTGTACCTCACCCCTCATGGTAATGTACATGTGCGTCAGTGTAAAAGACCAATAAAAAGGTGTTAGCATGGGGACGTAATGTGCTGTTCCAGTCTCTTCTGTACCTAAGGTCCATCACCGTTCCCTTTGGATCCCTACAGCGGAGGAGTGGTACTCAAGCGTCAACTTTAGGTTACAATATCTCCGGATGTAATTAACATTTTACAATGCAACAAACGGCACTGATTACGTATTTGTTTATATGTTTAGATGTGCTAACAAAACTAACGGGGTTCCATTTAAAAAAAACGTAGGTTTGTGTTAAGAAACATACTTCCGTGCATTTTTGTATGGTTTATATTAACCAATTACACTAGCCCCTCTCCTCACGTTCGGTCTGTGGAATCGATTCGTCAGTATTTGATGTGGTTTATGAAATATATCCAGCGGTAATGTTAGGTGACTCACCCTGTATACTTCCCATTCTACAGCACATCTGTAAACACAAGTCAAAACAACTCAAAGAATTTCACATGTAAAGATGCTACATTCCTAAAAAAACACAGGTGTAATTATTGCAAAGAAGATACAAAGCTATCACATTATTAATTATTCAGAGATACCACTTATAAAAGAAATATTTGTGAATATGTCAAATATGGCTGCATGTCATTAAATGGCTGCTATATTAAATATTTGTTTATTTAGGAAAAAATAAACTGTTAGAATTACCGAAAAAACTGTTGCTACTGAATTCCATTTCTTCAGTCTTCATGTATTATGAATATTTTTCTTTGTATAACATTATCTCTAATTGTTCTAGCAGGTAAGTCGCTTACCAGAGTGTTCTGTTTGGAGTATAGTTAGGCTGTTGTGGATGTCACTTAGTCTCTGTCTATTAAGGTACATGTGGTTTGCTATTGTGGATTTTTGGTTAAATCTAAAAGCATTACTGTGTTCTTTTTAATGTGTATGGAAAGTTATTCCTGTTTTGCCGCAACTGTTATACTGTAATTCATATATTCCTTTGTGTTCCATTATTGGAGTTTTTGTGTTTACCATATGATCGGAAACTTCTAATAAGTGTAGTACAGATTCCGGAAGTGAAAGAATCTGATTGAAAATACTTCATAATAGGGATTAAACATGGCACACGGATGGTTTTACAGACACCTGGCCTGGGGACCATGTGGGAGAACACTTCACAGGAAACTTGGACACGATAGCGCGAAGAATAGCTGACCATTTTATATTAATAGGGGGATATTCTAACTTACCACTAGATGTTACAAGGGAGAATGGTAGAGAGAAGGAGTCTTGTGATGCCGTTCTAAATGCATTTTTCGAAAATTGACATGAGCAGTTAGAAAATCGAATACTTATACAAAGGACCGAAAGTTCAACGTCCTTAACACAGAGCAGGGAATGAGTGACAATAAATCTTTATAGTTTGACTGGCTGTGGGCGTCAGGAATGCTTATAAGGGTAGGAACATATTTCCCTTTTGTCCTAGCGACTAGAAACAGATTTCAGAGTATGTGATTCAGAGAATGTGAGCAGTGAACATGATACATTCATCTCCCAGACTCAAAGTGGATTACTGGTCAACATTCAGTAGTATTGTACATTGCACCTTACACAGGTATGTGCCGAGCAAAACTGTGACGGATAGGATAATATGCCCTCCCGTAGTTGAATCGGTTATTTATGAAAGGCCTCACGAAAAGTAAACTGTTGGGAAATTAAAAAAGCTGTTTATTTTCCTACTATTCCTAAATAGGACAGATTTTTTAATTCTAGTTATTTTGATTCTACTAGCCGCTAAAAATAAAGATGATTAAAAACAATTATGTTGTTTATGTTGCATGATAGTGCCTATCAAAGTCGTCCGACAAGAGTCCTTTCTTAAACAAAGGGCTGACAAAAGCAGATTCAGAAAGACAAAAGTAAAAAGAAAATGCAGTGATTGATTGCGACTTCATGAAGGCTATTTATTTTACATTAAACGTTGTGTACACAACTGAGATTGGCTATAACAGATACATGAGAATGGGTATTTAACAAGCACAAACTAACGTTAAAGTCTCATATCATTAAATTTCACAATTCTTTTCCAGCTGTAGGCCACTGAATCACCTCGTACTAAAAGAAGCTATGGTCCTCAGGGACGAAATGAACAAGCTTCTTTATATCATCCATTTTCCTTTATGAATAGGTATTTTTGCAGTGTATGCTATGTGTATGGGTAGAAAAATGCACGATTGTGCCGAAATAGCTAGTTTAAATGTGTTGTAGAGGATTCCACTAAAAAAACTGATGCTGTTAATTTTCCTTTATTTGATTACTGGAACGAGAATTCATGGTAGTTAGAAACAGTAAAATACTCTCTTTTTACCTTCTTTTTTTTATACGATTTACTTTGTAGTTCTCGATCTTGCCATCTCCTCTTTTACGTTGATTACCTTCCACGATGTCATTATCACTCTCTGACATTTTTAGGAGCACACGAAATCTTCTTGACAACACTTAAATTAATTTTGGGCTAAAGATATCACTTGAAACTAACCTACAACATTAACAATCACAATTAAGAGAGAGGAATAGAACTGTAAACCACACAGACTAATGAACTGAATCAGCTGCTTACCAGACCACTGCCGCCAATCATGCTTTATTTAAGAAAGGGCTCTTTTCATTGGCATGAGCCGTTTGATAACTAGACACAGATTTGCAATGGCTGTATCTTTAAAAGTATTGGTGCGAGAAGAGACCTTTCATAAGTAAACAATGTGCGGATGTTGGCACAACCCATTTTAGATAAACTCGTATTTGAAAAAAAAGTGACATGGGTCCTTTCATAAATAACCGATTCAGTTATTGATAAGCCGCATTATAAAAGAAAGGACAGCTTATACGTCTACATGGTTACTCTGCAAATTACACTTAGGTGCCTGGCAGAGCGTTCATCAAACCACCCTCACAATAATTCTCTGTTGTCCCACTCTCGAACAGCGCGGAGAAATGAACACCTGTATTTTCCCGTGTGAGCTCTGATTTCCCTTATTTTATTACGACGATCGTTCCTCCCTATGTAGATCGGCGGCAACAAAATATTTTCGTATTCGGAGGAGAAAGATGGTGATTGAAGTTTCGTGAGAAGCTTCTACCGCAACGAGAAACGCCTTTGTTTCAGTGATGTAGACTCCAAATCCTGTATCATGTCCAGCCGAAATCCTGTATAATTTCTGTGACACTCTCTCCCCTATTTCTCGATAATACAAAAAGTGCTTCTCTTCATAAAACTTTCTCGATGTTCTCCGTTAATCCTGTCCAGTAAGGATCCACAACGCGCCGCAGTATTGCAAAAAAGCGTGTGTAGGCAGTCTCTTTAATAGATTTGTTGCAGCTTCTAACTGTTCTTCTAGAAAAACGCAGTCTTTGGTACGCCTTTCCCAAACATCCTCTATGTGTTCTTTCCAATTTAATGTGCTCGTAATTGTAATTCCTCGGTGTCTAGCTGAATTTACGGCCTTTAGATTTGATTGATTTATTGTGTAACCGAAGTTTAACGGATTCCTTCCAGCACTCATGTCGATGACCTCACATGAATCGTTTTGCAGTTGGTTTTGATCTTCTGTGACTTTACTAGACGATAAACGACAGCATCTGCAGACAACCTAAGATGGCTGCTTAGATTGACTCCTAAATCGCTTATAAAGATAAGGAACGACAGAAAGCCTTTAACACTAACTGGGGAAAGGCCGCAGATTTAAGGGTAGCCAAAGCGTCGTAACCAAACACAAAGTGAATGAAGCCAAAATGGGCGTAAAGATAACCGTGCGAGATACGTGAAACCAGCCTGACAAAAAATCCTAAGAGGTTTTTGTCATAAGACAGTAAACAGATCAAAGCCATCCATCTCGTCACTCAGCTATCACATTGGTACCGAGACGCAGGACGACAAAGAGAAAGCCTTACTCTTCTTCAAAATATGCTTTAATACTTGAGCCACAGACGTTCATTCCATTGGTCCATTGTGATTTGTGACACAACAACGTTGACGCACTACGATCGCACTCCCGCTGCTGAACACCGCCTGTTCAAGACTGGTCAAATAAACATCTGTTGTTTAGAGCAGTTGGATCAGGCTACCACCATAGTTACTGTTCTGACGTCTCTTACACTCTAAGAGTCAAAACAGTCTCGGAACCTTTGGGACGGACGATTTTCCGTTAACTCTAATGTCTACTGCGATACGTTAACGTCATCATACTATATTTACGCCTCGTTCGTATTAATTTTGATGCTATATTTCTCCTTCAAGATATGATTCATTCTTACTAATATTTTTTGCAGTTTTTCGTCTTTCTCCTCTATAACAGCTATATCACCAGCAAATCCCTTCATTTTTGTTTGGTTGATGGTTCAAATGGCTTTGGGCACTATGGGACTTAACTGCTGTGGTCATCAGTCCCCTAGAACTTAGAACTACTTAAACCTAACTAACCTAAGGACATCACACACATCCATGCCCGAAGCAGGATTCGAACCTGCGACCGTAGCGGGTTTGGTTGATACTGAACCATTAAAAAATTACTTTTAACCCGTGACAGAAGTGTCATTACGAAAGAATGCACCTCGACTCTCACAGAGTGGGTTGTTGAAGAAACGACACTATCACTGAAGGTCGACTGTAGGTACCAAAATCGAACATTTATCCAGAACTTGCCGGAGCAGTATTGGGGCTAAAGACAAAATCTGTAATTAACCATTTCTTATCTGATGGTGGTTAAATATTATTTCTGAGCGGATACAGTGCGTTACAAAACTCTCCAATATATCCAAGCTGCAGAGCACCACATACGGAAGATATTTCAGTTGGTACTAGCACATGACAACAATACTCAAGGAGACAGCAAGTTACTTCTGAAACATTCATGTTAACAGTAGACCAGTGAATGAGCTAACGCTCTGTCAGAAATATTGGGCCTTTCTTTGCCCCGAGGCATTCCTTATCACAAACCAAGGCGACCCCACACAAAGAGATTTGGGTATTTGAAATAAGTGTTTCTATTTTACCAAATTTAGTACAAAGGAAGTCTAAAGTTTACATTTGAAGTTTACATTTTACAACAAGGGAAGTCTTGTTACAGCATTTGAGTGGTGACGAAGAACTAATTTTGTGGCTCGGTAATATTAAGTGACATTTTTGAATAGTATTCACTGAAGTGCAGGTATAACACACACGGTGGCTTAATTAATTACCGACAGTGGTGCAACATAAGCTGGTGCAGCCGTGCGTGCTCGTAAGGTTTCCCGCAAACTCCTCCGCACGCCCTGACCTCAACTTGCCACGCGACGGCATCATGTGGCTGCAACTTGTGAGCTCGACGTAGCTGTCTCGTAACTGTACGACAGATAACTGAAAAGTGGCAGCGATATTCGAGGTACCCAACAGTTCTTTGTTAGAAAAAATTATATTCTAAATTCTGATGAAGAAGTTGTGGATGAATGGAAGTTCACAGCACATTTACAGTTCATACGCCACGAAAATGTTTGAATATACGCATTCGCATTTAACTCACAGTTCCATTATACATAACAAAGAAATAATAATTTGGGAATAAGATACTGTTTTATGAAGTGAATATGTATTACATTTCAGAAACGAGAGCTTTAATTATTCCACTGAGACGTTCTAACAACCCTACCACAACAAAGGTCAAAAATTAATTATGATTGTGGTGTTGCTCACGCTGCTAAATACAGCATTTTCGGGCAACAACAAAGTTATATTATGTGGCAGGTGTCATTAGAGCACAGTTAATAAAGTCATTTCATGAAATTATGGATAAATTAGGCACTCATCTTTGCGTGTTTCCCACGCTGGTCTCGTCGTGATCTCATGGCTCAATCGTCGAAAATCTAGGTAGTGATGATTCCAAAGTCGGGTGCAAAGAGGCCTAGGTGTTATTATGCGATATTCAAAAGTTTTATAGATGTGTTTCATAAACAATTCTTGAAGATTAAACCTTTGAAAGATAGCACAATGGTGATGTAAAAAAGTAATCAGCACTCCGGCTTTAAGTCACATTTTCTTTTTATTACTGTTGTTCCAATATCACGCAAGTCACAAAACATCACTACAAAATATAAAACATATCTGAAAATATCTTCCTCACTGTTAAAGTTCACATTTTATAAACTGACTACAATATGCGTCTTTTCAGCATGACGTCCAATACTTGACTTTCTAATCACCGCTTACACGCCCAAAAATCAGAGTTACAAATACGTCATAGATCATACTGACAAAAGAGAGAATTCACATAAGAATAATATCATTGCAATATAAATACATCGATGTATCAAAGTACGTCTACATTAATTAAATCAAATCTGAATGTTGTCTCAGAAATACGTTAGTTACTTTACAGAAACACAGTAGAATATTGCTGGTATCGAGAGGTTGAGGTGAGGTGCCGTAATGGTTACGTAATTCAAGTACGATTACAACGTTTTAGTTGAGGGGAAACATGCAGTTATTTATCAGTATTAACAGAAAAGCCAATATCCAAGAGAAAGCGCTCTTTTGTAAATGCCACTGGGAATAAAAAGGAAGGGGACACAACTTGATTCATACATAGGTTTTATGTAGAATAATTGAAAACTCCACTAGTTCTAGTGTAAGAAGGTATTGTGATGTTACGTTACAAGCGGATATAATTTTTGTAAAATAAACGCGAGGTACACAATCGCAGGATTCCGTGTAGCACGGCGACTGCATGCGGGTGGTGTGTGTGTTCTGCTGAACTCCGCACATCGACGGAATCCTTTGCGATGATGTGAGGTGCATAGGGGCGAGAATAGGAGCAGCGTGCTGTTGTCGGATGGCCTGTCCGCTCCCCCGACTTAAAAAGCCATCGAGCACGCGTGGAATGCGTCGGGGAGACTACTGCGGCACTTCCACAGGCACCAACGACCTCCGACACTTGTCAACCGCGGTGGTGGACGAAAGGAACGCTCCACCATAGCAACTTCCTATCGTCTTTATGGCCAGCATGGAAGCACGTTACAGAATATGCAGTGCTGCCCGTAGTCACCACACAACCTGTTCTGTAGCACATCCCGCCTTTTGTTATTTCCAAGCGACCATCGTAAGTGTCAGTTACTTCAGTGTCTTTGAAATAAAATGTTATTTCTGTTCGTGTCATTGTGTTTTTCTTTCGATTACCGTATGTACACTACTGTAGCAGTTATTTTTGTGTATGACCCAAGTTCCATCGATGCTTTGCTATTTGGCAGTGATACTTCATGCGAAAGTGAATCTTGCCCTTAATTTTGCACGTCATTGTGTTTAGTAATATCTCTCACACCGTAGAGGAAAGGTGCCTATTATGCGATAGTTCCCTAATATGGGACACCCCAACTGTGCTCATGTTAGGGGTAGCACTCTGGTGGAGAGTTTTTTAAACACGTCTATTGCGTGCCAGACGACGACACAGCGAGTAGGGTGCCATAGTTGTGTGGTGTCACCGCCAGACACCACACTTGCTAGATGGTAGCTTTAAATCGGCCGCGGTCCATTAGTACATGTCGGACCCGCGTGTCGCCACTGTCAGTAATTGCAAATGTTCAAATGGCTCTGAGCACTATGGGACTCAACATCTTAGGTCATAAGTCCCCTAGAACTTAGAACTACTTAAACCTAACTAACCTAAGGACATCACACACACCCATGCCCGAGGCAGGATTCGAACCTGCGACCGTAGCAGTCCTGCGGTTCCGGACTGCAGCGCCAGAACCGCTAGATCACCGCGGCCGGCAGTAATTGCAGACCGAGCGCCACCACACGGCAGGTCTAGAGAGACGGACTAGCACTCGCCCCAGTTGTACGACGACTTTGCTAGCGACTACACTGACGAAGCCTTTCTCTCATTTGCCGAGAGACAGTTAGAATAGCCTTCAGCTAAGTCCATGGCTACGACCTAGCAAGGCGCCATTAACCATTTCTAGAGAGAGTCTCACTTTTATCATCAAGAATGCTGTATACAAATGATGGAATAAAGTTAAGTATTCCAGCAGCTACGTACTTTTCTTTGTAGCATTCATTACGTATCCTGTTCCAGACCTCACGCCAGTCTGCGTTAGATTATAGCGTGCATTTCGGCCTCCTCTAACTACAAGGTGTTGGCACATCTGCCAACACATCAAGTTGACCCGGACACAGTACGTAGAGGTTGATACAAAATTTCTTGGGTTTGGAGTTTTTGCGACATCGGTGTTAAGACAATATTTCAGCTTAAAGGTGAGTGGATATTACTGCATTCTTTTATTGTTGTTATTTGTGACGGTATTACGTATGATTATTGACAATTAGGTTCATTTTCCATCGAACGTTGTTAGCAAGTGCGTGATTTTTTGTGTAAGATGGCGAAATTCCTAATATGCGATAGTATGTGGTTCCAAATACGCGACAGTGTCGCATATTACGATACCTAACGCATATTGGGGGAACTCGTTCTCTCACTATTTGTTATATGTAAATTACGCAATATTATCATGAGGTAACAATATTTATAACTTCTCCCACACATCGCAAAACCACCTGGAGATAGTCAAATAGGTCAAACATCGCGTTCGTGCTTTGCTGCGTTACTAACTTCAACTCCTTATGTGAAGCAATTGCAAGAATCCAATCAGAAGAAATCAGAGGCTGAAGCTAAGAAAGCAGCCAAAAAGTTATTTGGGGAGATCAGTGGAAAATCTTCAAATCGTAGACCTAAAGCAGAAGAATCGTCTAGTGACTCGGCATCCGATGTCCATCTGGGTGACAGTGGGGATTCAGACAGCAGTGATGACGATGACGTAGAGTGTCTGTTCTGTACTGGGCGCTTTTCTGAAGACAAACGCGGGGAGAAATGGGCACAGGGCGCGAAATGTTATCGCTGCGCTCATGAACATTGCGGTGTCACAGAAGACATTTTTGTTTGTCCCGGATGTCGTAAATAGTGTGAAATGAGTGAAGGATAACAGAACTGAATGAACATGTAAAAATTGTATATTCATATGTCATTATTCTGTAACAAAATAATTAAAGCAAAATATTATTACTGTCTCATATTAGGAAACCTTGATCTCATTTCTACGAAATGCCTTGTTTGTGAAGATTTAATAACTACTCTGAATGATTCTTTATTATTGCAAATACGGTAATTGTATGATAAAATTAAATAATGCAAGATGTTATTACCATCATAAAAATAAAATTGCCCTTACTTTTAGGTCTTTCAAATGGGTTTATAAAAGTGTGTCTCATATTAGGCACCTTTCCTCTACTACTCGGATATACGGTTAAAAGAACGTTCTGAAACTATCGCAGCATATGGAAGCGAACATTTCTTCACTTCAAGCTACAGAGAAAGCACATCTTACTTTCATTTCTATCCACACAGAATCTTACGTTATCAGTTAGTTTAATTTAAACTCTTAATACCTTATTCCTCACCTGGATGTACGGACGGAGAGTACACAGCATGTGTGTGTTACTGAAGACCTGGTATGGTAACTTCCGAGTAATTGTCTGAAGACAGCATTCTACTGGACTGCCTGAAGTACTCACGTCGATCACAGAAAATCTTTTTTTGGCAAAACACGCCAAGCATATGACTAACGCTATCGAAATGTCAATATAGGGGAGAAAGGTGTGGTTGGTGCAGACACTGTTCCGGCGTAGAGGTAAGCGCCGGCACGCCGGTCGGGAACGTTAAAGCGGAGAGAGCTGTAAAGAAGACGTCAGCCAATAGCACGTTGACCGACCTCTCTCTAGGATGACACCGAGACAGCAGCGGCCCCCAGGCGAAGAGAACATAAGCGCCGCACCCGAATGGGCATGGCACAGTTGAAGAGTACCAGTTCTACGACTTCCACAGCGGCGTCAAGAATAGGCACTTATATAGCAGCTACTTGGAAACTATATTCCTTCACTTCTATTGGAGTCCGCAGCTCGTGGTCGTGTGGTAGCGTTCTCGCTTCCCGCGCTCGGGTTCCCGGGTTCGATTCCCGGCGGGGTCAGGGATTTTCTCTGCCTCGTGAAGACTGGGTGCTGTGTGATGTCCTTAGGTTAGTTAGATTTAAGTAGTTCTAAGTTCTAGGGGACTCGTGAGCATAGGTGTTAAGTCCCATAGTGCTCAGAGCCATTTGAGCCATTTTGAACTTCTATTGGAATTATAAATGCTGAAGAGATTCCTTATTTGTCTGTCGCCCTTTGCTTGCAACACATCATTGTTAATTCTCAAAGTTAAGTATTGTAATCATTTTCTTTTGTAATATACTTCATTAATACGATTATCTTGAATTGTCTAGCGAACCGATAAAGCAGATTTCCTAGGCACCCCACATTTGACGAGAAGGCAGGACACAACAGATACCACCAAGAAACTGACTGACAATTCCATTATGGTCGTTCCGATTCGTGCTACCAGCAGTTTTCTTGAATCAGTTATTGATCGTGCTGGAGTAGGTCATTCAGTAACGCCAAGGCTGATATCTTGCCTTGTCTCTACTCACATCGAAAATACAAATTTTTGTGACGAAGGTGCCTCCATTTCATAAATGCAACTATTCCGTCAAGATGTACCATTTACCTAAAAGTCAGTTCGTCAACCAATGAGAGAACGTTCTCACTTTCACTTAAAGATGTATGGGGAGACAGTTTATTGCTTCATGCACTGATAGATCCAATTGCTTTTCTTGGGAAGCTGACGAACATTTTGGGCATAGCTTACAAATAAGTTTGATAGCCACTGAATCTATGCCTGTATTAAAGTCGATGGCAAACACAAACAGGAGATATTTCTCTTAATAATGGTACATTGAACATACTACAGAATTTCATTTACTGTAACAGTAAATAGGATCTCGTGTACATGATTTGGGAGAAAGCACAACTCAGTGTCACAAACAACTAAAAAATAGATGTATTTACGACGGAAGCAATATTAAAACGGAGAATTTTGAACATAAAATTATCTTATACACAATTTTAAAAATGTATCAGATCTCACCTGAAGCTCCTTTCGAAAGAAGATTACAAAGCTTGAAGTCTATTAACAAGCATTTAGAGCTAAAATGCAGCAGTTTCAATCTTGTACTCTTTGTAAGTTACGTTTAACAAAACCAACTACAGCACAAGAAGGACTACCAAGAGGTTAAATCATAGTAATTGTCCATGTCAGAAGCTCTGTGACCTACGGATAAAATATCTTGGAAAAGGTAGTTTATACATTTAATGCATGTTCATAATAAGTATCTAAAAGACATACCTAATAAAAACTGGGATGGCAATGAGTGCTTCACTTTAGAATAATATCACTGTAGTGTTTATGTTATGGCAGGATGTCTTAACCATAATTATTCTCATACTATCGTAACACTTCAATTTAAACGTTCATTGATATTATACGATCTGTTAATTGAAATGTGTTATTTTCAGTGAATATTTCATGTACGTGTGTGCAGAGAAAATGGTTGGATACAGATCAAATATAAATTAAAACAAACAATGAATTATTCAGCTTACTCTTATGTGGACTACGTTGAGCCTTAACCTACCTTCTTCCGTTCCACCGCAAGCGCCAGCGATTTTTTATCTCCTGTGTAGAAAGTTCGTATTCTGTCCTTTCACAGAGTGTTTATCTAAAATTTCGGGTAGTTATTATTTGTTACCGTGTAATAATTCTTATCTTAGACAATTTCGTAATAGTGGTTGGCCATAAAACTTTTTGTGATGTTGTTGTGGCAAAAGGAATTAAACGGCAGACGTCTGTTGCCATTTATTAAAAACATTTCGTGCCTCGGGCCCATTTAGTCACCAAGACGGTATTGTCTTCTTTACGTGGCAGGCGTATTAAAGTCACGAAAAGCGGAAACAGCTCTTTACACAATCTTAAGTTGCGTTTCAAGAAGTTTCAGTTCCACGTTTTGTGCTCATTTTATCCATTTCGTGGGGGAACAATAGGAGTAAACACTTTGTTGTCCTGCAGCTGTAAGTTGACTTACACTTCGATTCGGAGATACCCTGCTTGCGCTAAGCGAGTTCCTCCCTTTTCAGTCGCTTTTTCTATTAAGATGGAAGGACGGAAGTCGTAACTACATTCGAATTGATTTTTTGTAGTATTCCTGTAGCCCGATGTAAGTTGAAATTTACAAGGGCAAATTAAAATGACGGGCTCATGCTTGTCCGGGCATTAGCACTATCCTTTTATCTAATTTTTTTATGAGAAATGAAACTGTTATGCTATAGAGCTACCAAAGCGTTAGGAAGGTAGTGAATAGGTAGAACAATCATCGGATTACTAGAAGTATTACTGAGAGTCTAATATGAACTTCAGCACGCTTTAGTTACAACGAGCGGCAACTACTAAGGAACGACAGCTACTGTAGGGTACACTGCAAAGTGTACTTGTAGATGTTATTGGTGCCCTTCCTTTCTTGTTCCATTCACGAACGGAATATGGCAAAAATGGCAACGTATGCTTCAGTTCGCACCCTAATCTCTCTTAAAATGTCATGTTTTCACACACTGATGTATGAAAACTTAGTAGAAAAATCGTTTCAAAATCAGACTGAAACAGTCGGTTCCCAAATTTCCCTTCTTGGATGGGGGAGAGGGTCACAGAACAACAATTAGGCAATCACAGAACAACATTTAGGAAAGTGACCACAGAAGAGACAGAAAAGGTACACTGCAAACATATGCGACCATATATTGTACTGTATACTGTTTGATTTTAAAAATACAAATAAGAGAGATAAAAATATTAAGGCCGTTTCTGAATCTGCCATACCCATATTTGTAGAGACTCCTTTCCTTGTAGAAGGGCTCTGAATATAAACTGAAAGTAATGTATCTTACAAGAGAAACATTTATTGAAAATCTTTATCAATAGATAAGCACGACTGTTTCGAAAGGTAATGTATCCGTCTCAGTAGTGTCCAGAATCGTTAACTATCTGTTCTGTCACATTCCAGCGTCCACTGCAGTAGCATCCCTTGGGCGGTCTGGGAGAGGCATGTCATCGACCGTTCCTGTCTCTCTGTATCTCCTCCATGTACGAACAACATCGCTTTGGTTCACTCCGAGACGCCTGGACAGTTCCTTTGTTGAGAGCCCTTCCTGGCAGAAAGTAGCAATGGGGACGCGATAGAACCGCGGTATTGACCGTCTAGGTATGATTGAATTACAGGCAACACGAGACGCGTACCTCTTCATAGTGGAATGACTGGAACTGATCGGCTGTCGGACCCCCTCCGTCTAATAGGCGCTGCTCATGCACGGTTGTTTACATCTTTGGGAGGGATTAGTGACATCTCTGAACAGTCAAAGGGACTGTGTCCGTGATACAATATCCACAGTCAATGTTTATGTTCAGGAGTTCTGAGACCAGAGTGATGCAAAACTTTTTTGATGTGGGTATAATGTAACAGCAGTATGTAATACGTTACTTCCTGGAATTATTCTGTATTTTACACCACTTCGGGAGGAATAGTGTGCTGGATTGTAATGGCTTCGTTACTTGTCGCCAACATGTAAAGTTGGCTCAAAATGTGACAGATATAGCCACGACATATTAATACTGCGATCACTACACGTTTTTCTTGACACGCGTCGGGTGAAAAGTGAGCTGCAGTGTAAGCCGTGGAGACACTAGTTCCGTATCCACTCTGAAGAACCGGGAGGGTTCCGGTGGACAGCCTACGTGTAAACGAGGAAGCTAACTGGCGGAACTGTACGTCAAATTTCTGGCGAACTCCTTTGAAGGTACGTGGATGAATAGCCCGCGTGAGGCGTGTGAAGCCCCCCACGAACCAATACGCAGTGGCCTCTGCACAGGCGGCCGGTGACCAATACTCGGCACTCGTGGTGCTTCTGCAAGTCACACACTTGTGCCGCTCGCCCGGCAATTCTATACGCCGCCACCTGCGTCCCACAAGTTTATACTTCCTGCTAACGCAAACCCTCGCCCCCGCCTTTCCCCCACGTTTCCTTTTCAGATCCATTTGCTAGAGGCCAACAGGAGAGAAAACGGATTCTTTTCTGGCTTCAGGTGCGAGATAACTTTTCGTATTCCTCCCTTCGTCTTTATAGACCTATTCATACCGTTTTCGGAACTTTCCGTTTGTACTGACCCTCAAGAACAGACCAGTAGCTCGTGAAACCCCTTTTGACGAAATCCTATCCGACAGATTGTCTGTACTTCGCAGAGTACATATTTCCTCTCTGATATTCTTTCAGCAGATTTAGGAACAGAAGAGGAGAATGAATTTGCATTCCATTCAGTTTAGTAACGAGCAATAATAAAAGTACTGGTAATGTTTTTCTACGTATTCCAGAACATTTCGGACGGACTTACGGGATTTTATTTCTTACTTTGAGACGTTATTTATAATCTCAGAGAACAGTTTTACAGAATTATTCATTCATATGTTTTCTGTAAATATGAAATGTAAATGGACTAATTTCCTGGAAATCGAATGCAACAGGACAAACCGCTCCTAGTTTCTAAATCAAATGACAACCCCACACTGATCTCTTCCTAAGAAATTATAAATATATTACAGATTTAAAGTGATTTTATATTTACTTATACCATTTACCCCAAAACATATATTTTCTTCCCAAAACAAGATTAAGGTAATACTGTGAGGCGTTACTTTCGTTTTGCCTCAGATTACAGTAGGAAGTAATTATGTTTTCTGCATCGAGATATAAGTTTTTCTTTGATTGCTAGCAGCTTCAATACTTCGCTAAGTGAAAGGAATATTTGACGGATTTGTTTATTTCTTTTCATCATTTCACAAAGAGGTCACACGCCGTTTATATGTAGCTCCTTGTTCCATCCTGTATGAGTGTACACGGGTATGAATGGAAGTCAAATGTAGCGGGAGAATGGACCAGAGTAAACATTTTAAGGGAATAGCAGTCATATTAACAGAATCTTCCGTCGGTCCTTGGTAGAACAACATTATATTAAATAAATGAAAAGCACCAGTTTGCTTTTGTTCTACAATATTATTTTTATTGCAAACCGGTTTTCGGCTTACAAGGCCATCTTCAGGCATTTACTGAGTATTATCACCAAAGAAGTTAAATGTTAGCAGACAACATTGGAAGAGGCACTGCGATGTTTATTAGCAGTATGATTATCGCCAATTGAACGAAGAGAAATCAAGTCCCGAAAAAGAAATTTTTTATAACGCCGACTATCCAACGAGGTCAACAGAGAACTCACTCAATAAAGATAAGTATTACTTCATCTTATTCATTTAGCTACGTAACCAACACGAGAGACATCAGGCAGTGAGAGTATCGGAAAATAACAAAAAGATACAGTAAGTGCAGACGCCGATTTCACGTCAAAATAGGAAAAAAAATATAACTTTGAGGTTTCTACTGACCACGTTTGGTAGTGTGAAGGTTATACTACTTTCAGAAAATAATTTTACCTTCAGCCGGCCGGAGTGGCCGTGCGGTTCTGGGCGCTACAGTCTGGAACCGCGTGACGGCTACGGTTGCAGGTTCGAATCCTGCTTCGGGCATGGATGTGTGTGATGTCCTTAGGTTAGTTAGGTTTAAGTAGTTCTAAGTTCTAGGGGACTTATGACCTCAGCAGTTGAATCCCATAGTGCTCAGAGCCATTTTTTGAATTTTACCTTCTGAGGCATGAAAACGATTGTCACTTTCAGTGTCAACTGGTCACTGCTTTCATACACTTTTTTTGTAATTTTTCAGCGTTAATAGTTTCTTGTACCGCAAGGTTTCTTTTCGAGAAGGCCATAAGTTCAGTGAAGCTGATGGTTTATAGTGTCGCGCTCACAGTGTTCATAATAGTGATTCTGGCTTTAAGGCGCCCAATACCGCCTTTAATAGCGCTATCGGAAAAATGTTCGTACATTGTTGTTGTTATTGTTTTGGTTTTCAGTCGCATTACTGGTATGATGCAGCTCTGCACGCCTGTCTGTCCTGTCTTCATCTCTGCCTAACTACAGATTACATTGATCTGAACCTGCTTACTGTACTCAAAGTTTTACTGTAGTTTTTATCTCTCATACTTCCCGCCACCGCCCCCCGCCCCTCCACCCCCCCACCCCATTGGAAAATTATCTATTCTCACTGCCTCATGATGTGCCCTGTACCTCGTTCAGCGCAATACCTCTTCATTAGTTACCCAAACTACTCATTCAGTCTTCACCATTCCTCTGTACAACCACGTTTCGAGTCCGTTTACTGCCTTCGTGTCTGCACCGTTCGTCGTGAATGTTCACCTCCTTACAACGCTACCCAGCAAAATAAAGCCAAAATAGGCTTCGTAACACTTACATTTGTACCAGATGTCAACAACTGTACTTTTCAGTAAAGCTTTCCTTGCCATTGCCAGTCTGCACTTTATACCCTCTCCAGTTCGCCCATCGTCACTTACTTTGCTGCCCATATATCTAAACTCTTGCGCTATGTTTAGTGCCTCCTTTCCTAATCCAGTTTCTTCAATATCACCAGATGTAACTCCTTTTCCTTTTTTTATTTTGTTGATATTAATTTTAAAATCTCTTTCAACTCACCCTTCATTCCGTTCAAATTATCTTCATATTTCTTTACTGTCTCTGTCACTGGCAAAAACTCAGAGTCTTTATATATTCTCGCTGAACTTTTATTCCTTGTCCGACTACCTCCTCCATTTCCTCTACCTCTTACTTAATGTATAAATAAAATAACGTCGGTGAAAGGCTACAACCTTATCTCACTCTTTTCTTAACTGCTTCCCTCCTTTCATTTCCTTCGAGACATGTAACTGCAGTCTGGTTTCTGTACACAGCATGTCTGTAGACAACATATCGCTCGAGTGTATTCCAGTCAACATCGCCAAAAGCTCTTCCTCTAACTGTAAGTACTATAAACTGAGGTTTGCCTACTTTCAGTCTCTCTTTCAAGGTAAATCTAGATGACATCGACTTCCACCAGACTTAACATTCTTTTGTAAATAAACATGTCAGCATTTTGCAACAGTACTATACTGAACTTAGGGTCTCGTGATATTCATATCATTCAGAAACGGTCTTCTTTGTAAATGAAATTATTACTTTTTTTTAATTCTCAGAGTGCTTCTCCTCTACCGTATAGCTTGCATACCAGGTGGAATAGCTTTTCGCGGCTGGCCCTCCCGAGCATATCAATAATTCAGAGGGAATGTCACATACTCCAGGTGCCTTGTTTCGTCAGGTCTTTCAGTGCTTTGTCAAATCCTTCTCACAGTGTCATACTTCCCATCTCGTCTTCGTTTATTTCTTCTTCCCTTTGCATAATATTGTCTTCAATTTCCTTTCTTTTCATTAATTTTTGAGAACGTTTCTCGTGGAGAACAGCGGTTTCTTTAGTACTCTAAAATGAACATAAACAGTCTCGACCGCTAGAAAACCTTTATTTGAGGTCACCGGTTTCGGTCAGTTACTGATCATCTTCATACTCTTTACTAAAATACAAACGTAGAACGGATTACGAGGGAAGTGTACAAATAGTAGCAACATATAAAATACATCTTATACAACAGATAATAAAAGAAGAAATTGTACCCGTGTTGGTAGACGGTAGTTGTGACCGTAGCAAACGTTATGAACTCCACGAAGTTAACTCCTAGAGAGAGGAATGCAGCTTTTGTTTAAATACGCGGTCCTCCACCAACTGTAGACCAATTACATCAGCGATAGCCAGTCAGGCATACAGGACGTAAAAGAGTTGTTACATCAGGTATATACATAGAGATTACACGAAACTAATAACAAATTAAGAAGTAAGTGCCTTACATTATGTAAAGTAACTGCTGTAAACAGCATTTCGTCAGTCTGTGGTAAAAATATGAGATAACCAATCACAAACGGTTGTGGATATTCATCGCAAACTCGTAGATTGTATGCCAACGAAGATGGTTCTTAGGCGACGCTGATGGTTCCCACGGAGAGGGCGTGGTCATATCGATATGCGCCATCCAGTAGAAGAGGATTTCAAACCTGCGACAGCGATTGGATGACAAATACCTACTGGCATGCAGGTCGACATGTAGAAATGCATGCCAGGTATTGCGTATTGCTCAGAGATCGCAGTGGCACAGGAAATACTGTCTGACCGACGCAGTTGTTTACCATCGAAGCAGCGTGGAGGTATCTATGAGCACGTTTCGCAGGTGAGGATTTAAAAGTTGCTTCAGCGACTAGTTGTTACAAAATACTGGTGTGGAAGTAAGACGACTGTCGTATCATGTGTCACATCTCCCAGATGACGTTGACCAAGTAATCAACAATGTAACAAATAAAGTAGGGTACATGACATATTAAGCATGAAAAAATATCAGTTACGTCAAAAGAACTACGGCACACAATCTCAACGACCCATCGAGGTGTTCAAAGCTATAAAACAACGAGCATAAGAAAACCGAAGTTTAAAAGAAATGTGAACATGTTGGTTTACTGTTATTCCATAAAATAGGTGTATACAGTGTCATATGTTTAGAAATATAGGTTGTATCACCCCGATACAGTACACCAAGAACCCATCTACGTAGTCATAAACATAAAACAAATGCATAAACAGTCAGAAGTTGAAAGATACTGCGACTGTAGTTGTCCTTTCTTTTGTATAGTCCTTCTATGTATTTTTACCAAATTTTAGTTTTCCTTTTTTGCTTAACAGTTGCCTAAATTGTGAGGGCTTGATGTTCATAGTGATTCCCTCCTCTCCAAACGGTTCTAAAATTTTCTGGTAGAGTTTTCTGTCCTTCTCATAATGAAACATGTTTACATAGCTTTGCATTTCTACTCTAGCCATTCACGCCTTCGCAATTTACACTTTCTATCAATATTACATTCTAGTCTTCTGTATTCCTTTTTGTCTGCTTCAGTTTAATCAATATTTATATTTTCTTCTTTAGTCAAATAAATTCAGTGTCTCTCGTTATCCATGGATTTATGCTGGCCATTGTCTCTTTGCCTATTCACTTCTCTGTTTCATCTCTAAAAGTTACCCATTCATCTTGTACTGTATGTTTTCTTTTTTTGCCATTTCTCAGTTAATCGTTGCCTAATACTCTCTTTGAAAATCTCAGTAACTCCTGGTTTTCTCAGTTTATTCAGCTTCCATCTGCACAATTTTTTACCTATCTGCCATTTCTTCAGTTTAAATCTGCACTTCATAAACAACAAATCATGGTCCGAGTACACACCAACCCCTGCAAAAATTTTATGATTCAAATATAACTAAAAAGTCGTGTCATACCATTATGTAAGCTACCTGAAATTTGCCGGTATCTTCAGGTCTCTTCCACGTATGAAGCTTTCTTTTCTGCTTCTTGGCCACAAGAACGATTATCAGCTATCGGAATTTTGATTTTGCACATATGGATTACATGCCGACTAAGATCAGTCAGGCAGTGGATTAGATTCCCCCCCCCCCCCCCGACATAAGGAACCTCGATCCTAACCTCTCCTTATAATGTTAGAAAGACATATGTGAGTCCTACATCCTTTGCCAAAACTGCCCCCTTAATTCTGCCGTAGTCATTGCACTTCTTACCTTGTATGGCCCCAGTTCCAAGTATCTTATATTCTCGACTTCAATAGCCAAAGTTAGCGGAGACACAGCACTTTATTTCCAGATCAAGGCATATTCTCAGAGAAGCCAGCAACGCAGTAGAGAAGGCGCCTAAAGTACGCCCCGTTTCGTCGTTCTGCTAAAGTTGGCTCTACAAGCTGTTGGCTAAGGGCCCACAGGACAGCACCATTGCCCGCAACAGACACTAATGAGTATAAAATCTGGTTCACTTAAACAGAAGTCGAAATTGCCTATTTGCATCAGTTTCAATATTGTACATTGGATTTTTGCTTCATGAACTGACACAAGCTTGACAGCTGACTGGCACTAACCATACGCCGTATGCAAACTAAGATTGATGCTAAGTCTGCAGCCGTTAACGCAATAGAGGGCCAAGTGCGAGTGACCTGCGCCCAAATGTGTACCGATTAACAAAGACAGAATCGTCTAACACAGAAACACCCGTTGAAACAGGACAGAATCGTCTAACACAGAAACACCCGTTGAAACAGGACAGAATCGTCTTACCCATTCAAACAGAGTCCCAGATAAAATGCCAAGTTCACAAAAGCGAGGTAACAATTGAATTCAGAAATCAGCATAGCGACGGCTTCAGTGGCGAGATACCACCTTCTTGGTGCACATTCACACTCAGTGAGGAAAGAGCTCTATCGTGCTCTGGTGATGTTCCTACAAGTTCGGGTCTTGCGATGGTGATTTGGATCCTAATGTTCTGGATTGTCATCTGTGGTGAGTGCCTTCCCTGTAGCGATCAGCTGATGCCACAGTTACAGCTCACACTTGTAACATGTTCAGCTATCGCGAGGTCACTCGCAGATGAACCTGATGACACAAGTGGCCGATGTGGACGTCGTTAGACTGCTGAGCCTTCTCCTAGAAGAGGCGCGGAGCATGATAGAAACAGACCCGCAGGATTGAGATGCTGGTGTCTGCATGGAGCTGACTGGTGGAGGAGGAGCCAAAACCGACTCTGCACCGTCTAGAGACGTCGGATATACGCCGGAGTGGAGTTGCCCACACGACGGTGGCGTATTCCAGCATTGGACGGATCTGTGCCAGATAGAACATGACAACATAATAAGAGGAGAGCGTTGACGCCGGATCGAGGAGTGGGTACAAGGCGAGAAGGTGCGCCAACTCCTTGTTCCTGATGTCCCCGATGTGAGGATGCCAAGTTAAACGCTTGTTCAGTGTCACCCGCAAGTACTTTCCGCTCGTTTGAAAAGCACCCTTGACCCCTGGTGGTATTAAACTTGAGGCGGCACCTCGTCGACCACTAGTAGAGGTCATCACAGGCGACCTGCAGAAGATGTCGCAGCTTCTCTGCATGCTTTCTTCCGGCGAAGCTGGAACACTTCAATATTTTGCATGTCGTCCTTGAGCAGGAGCCATGCCAAGCTTCTTTGTACTCTTCCACGTTTAGTTTATATAGCGCCAAAGCTGGTACAAACGTCTATCCAGCCACCAGGTGAGGTGTTTATTTACTGTAGGGGCCAACGACCATCGCCAAGTGACGTGGTATCCTCGCCACATCGCCACTATTCTCCGAGTACGTTTTCATATCGCTGGCATGTCGGCATATCAGAATGTGTGGAGTTTTCTGCTTCCATCCAGGAGGACAAATAGATGCTCGTTGCCATGTTCTTGTAAGTATCACATAATTTAATTTTATTTTTGTATTTATTGGTAGTTTATCTTTCTGAAGAAGGTACTTAACATTTGACATCAGCCTTAAAGTTCATGAAAGGCATCATCACTAATCTCTTCTGCAGTGTCACCAATAACAACGTACAGTATGTCATATGCAACATCCACCAGCACACACACACACAAGGCTAGAAGAATGTTTCTGCTAGTTAGAACAGATAAGCTGTTATTAGCTCCTCACTTAAACAGTGAATTGGCATCATTTAGTTCCAGTAAGATGGATGTAGAGGAACTACGGGCAAAGTTTAAGCAAACTGTAAATCCTAGCCGGTAGAGTTACGTCCCTAGTAAGTGGACAAAGTATGCAAAAGGCCCACAATGGTTTATCAACGAAATTCGGGGGATGCTGAGGAAGCAGAGGCTATTGTACTCTCGGTTGAAAAGGGAACTCACAAACGACGACAAGTGAAGGTTAGTAGAGGTTCCTGCGTCTGTGAAAAGATCTATATGAGAAGCCTACAACTACCAACGCCACGTCTTAGCAAAACATCAAGCAGAGAACCGAGAAAACTCTGGTCTTACGTAGAACCGCTAAGCGGGTCTAACGCTTCTATTCAGCCCCTTGTTGACCAGTCTGGTGTGGCAGTTGAAGACAGTAAAACGAAAGCCGAAGTTTTAAATTTCACTTTCAAAAAATAGTTCACACATGAGAATCGTACAGTCATACCGTCATCTGACCATCGGACAGACTCCCGTATGTACGACATAGTAATAAAAGTACCTGATGAAATGAAAGAATTGAAAGATTTGAAAGCAAATAAATCACCAAGTCCCGTTAGGATCACAACTCGGATTTTCAAAGAATACTCTACGGCACTGGCCCCTGACTTAGTTTGCATTTATCAAGAATTTCTCGCTCAGCGCGAAGTTCTACGTGATTGGAAAAGAGTGCAGGTGACTCCTGTGGATAAGAATGGCAAAAAAACGGACCCGCAAAATCACAAACCAATATCCTTAACTTGTATTAACTGGAGAATCCTTAATATATATCTTCAGTTCGAATATAATAAACTTTCTTGAGACTCAGAAGCTTATGTCCACGAATTAGCATTTGATATACTAAGAACTATGAATGAAGAACAACAGGCAGATTCCATATTTCTAGATTTCCGGAAGGCATTTGACAGGGTGCCCCATTGCAGGCTGTTGACGAAGGTACGAATATATGGAATAAGTTCAGAAATATCTCAGAAGCTCGAAGACTTCTTAAACAGTAGAACCGAGTATGTTGTCCTCGACGCCGAGTGTTCATCAGAGGCAAAGGTACCGCCAGGAGTGCCCAGAGAAGTGTGTTAGGGCGGCTGTTGTTCTTTATGTACACACATGATTTGGTGGACAGGGTGGGCAGCAACCTGCGGTGTTTTGCTGATGATGCCGTGGTGAACGGTAAAATGTCGAAGCTGAGTGACTGCAGGAAGATTCAAGACGTCTTAGACAAAATTTCGAGTTGGTATGATGAATGGCAGCTAGCCCCAAAATGTGGAAAGATGTTAGTTAATGTGGATGAGTAGGAATGGTTCAAATGGTTCTGAGCACTATGCGACTTAACTTCTGAGGTCATCAGTCGCCTAGAACTTAGAACTAATTAAACCTAAGGACGTCACACACATCCATGCCCGTGGCAGGATTCGAACCTGCGACCGTAGCGGTCCAGAATGTAACGCCTAGAACCGCACGGCCACTCCAGCCGGCGATGAGTAGGAATATCAAACCTGTAATGCTCGGATACAGTATTACTGGTGTCCTATTTGACACAGTCAACTCGTTTAAATATCTGGGCGTAACGTTCCAAAGCGATATGAGGTGGAACGAGAACGTGAGAACTGTAATAGAGAAGGCGAATGGTCGACTTCGGTTTATTGGGAAAATTTTAGGAACGACTGGTTCACCTGTAAAAGAGACCTATATAGGACGCTGGTGCGACCTATTCTAGGGTAATGCTAGAGTGCTTGGGATCCATACCACGTCGGATTGAAGCAAGACATCGAACCATCTCGAATGCGGGCTGCTAGATTTGTTATCGGTAGGTTCGAACAACAGTAAGTGTTGCGGAGATGCTTCGGGAACTCAAACGGGAGTCCCCAGAGAGAAGGCGATGTTCTTTTCGAGAAATAATACTGAGAAAATTTAGAGAACCGGCATTTGAAGCTGACTGCCAAATGATTCTACTGCCGCCAACATACATTGCGCGTAAGTGTTTGGTTGTTTCGGGGAGGAGACCAGACAACGTGGTCATCGGTCTCATCGGATGAGAGAAGGACAGGGAAGGAAGTCGGCCGTGCCCTTTCAAAGGAACCATCCCGGCATTTGCCTGGAGTGATTTAGATAAATCAGGATGGCCGGACGCGGGACTGAACCGTCGTCCTCCCGAATCTGAGTCCAGTGTGCTAACCACTGCGCCACCCGGTGCGCGTAAGGACCACGAAGATAAGATACGAGAAATTAGGGGTTCATATGGAGGCATATAAATAGTCGTTTTTCCCTCGCTCTTTTTGCGAGTGCAACAGGAAAGGAAATAGTAAGTGGTGAAACAGCGTACCCTTCGTCAAGCAGCTTACGGTGGCTTGCGGAGTGTCTGTGTAGTTGTAGATGTAGATGATACACCCCGAGCACAGAATATTTGTACCCCAAGCGTCTGGAAGTGGTGTTATTCTTGTGAAAGAGAGCGACAATTTTCTAAATATATGCGAATCGTGTAACTGAGGTTGGATTTGGGTAATAGCCCGGTATTCACGTAGTGAGATGTGGGAAACCACCTAAAATCACAACCATATTGGCTGAGGCATCTACATTCGTCATTAATCCGTCGGACGGATTCGATCTGGGGACTGCGCTCTTCCTCGTCCCTGAAGCGACAGTAACATGCCCAGCTACCCGGACGGGTCAGCGTTTTTCACGCAGGACATTCAGAAAGCCATGGGTCAGTGCAGTCAGGTAGATTAAGAATATCTTGTTTTCCCAAATGCATTTGAGTGAATACCGCAGCAACGCTTATTAATGAAAGGAAGCTAATATTGTGTATCAAACGACTGGACCAAACGGTTGGACTGAGAATTTATAGGTAGGGATATGCAGCATGTTTCTTGGATGGAGAACCATCAGCGTATATAGAAGTAACTTCATGAAAATGTGTTGGAACTCTTGAAGGTTATTTTTATATTAATGTCCTTGTAGACAACACTAATAGTAACGTCAAACATTTTACAGGCGGTGGAGCTACTTGTAATGAAACGGTCTGAAAAAAGCTGCACAATAATTCAGTCGGATCTTGATATGATTTCAAAATGGTGCAAAGTTTGTCAACCTGCTTTAAATGTTAAGTAACGTAAAACTGTACACTTTACCAACCGGAAAAGTGTAGTAAGGTATCACCGCAATATCAGTTAATAACAATATGAGTCACTCGACTCATACAAATATCTGAGTGCAACAATTTGAAGGAACATGAAACGTAACGATCATGTAATCTCAGTCATAGATGAAGCAGGTGCCACATTTTCTCCATTGGTAGAATGTTTGGGAAATGCAGTCCGTCGACTAACGAAAAAGTGGCCGTGCGGTTAAAGGCGCTGCAGTCTGGAACCGCAAGACCGCTACGGTCGCAGGTTCGAATCCTGCCTCGGGCACGGATGTTTGTGATGTCCTTAGGTTAGTTAGGTTTAACTAGTTCTAAGTTCTAGGGGACTAATGACCTCAGCAGTTGAGTCCCATAGTGCTCAGAGCCATTTGAACCATTAGAAACGGCCTACAAAAAACACACTAGCAATCGAAGAATATCGCTCAAGTGTGTAGGATCCACACCAAATAGAATTAACAGGTAATTTTGAACGTATACAGAGATGAGCACTTCGATTGGTCACACGTTTGTTTGCTTCATGGGGGACCACGGCAATGCTAAAAAAATAACCTGAATGGACGGACGCCAAATATTCCGGGGAAGCTTGCTTAGAGAATTTCAAGAACCAGTATTAAAAAGTCAGCAATCTAGGGATATACTTCAGCCGCCTGCGTATCGCTCCCGTAGGGACCGCGAAAACGAGATTAGACTAACTACAGAGAGCACAGAGGTATTTAAGCAGTAGTGGAGCTCACGACAAATGCCTTATTGTTGTCTCCTGATGGTAGTACCGTCCAAACTCCTGATTTATGGTAGCCATTCGATTTTCTGCAGCGCCTACCTGATTTATCGAACTTCAGGTCGGCACTGCCAGTTTCTTCCAACTTACAAGGGAACCTCCCCATCGCACCCCCCTCAGATTTAGTTATAAGTTGGCACAGTGGATAGGCCTTGAAAAACTGAACACAGATCAATCGAGTAAACAGGAAGAAGTATGAAAAAATAAGTAAAATATACAAACTGAGTAGTCCATGCGCAAGATAGGCAACATAAAGGAGAATGTAAGCATAAGTGCGCCGCGGTCTCGTGGTTAGCGTGAGCAGCTGCGATACGAGACGTCCTTCGTTCAAGTCTTCCCTCGAGTGATAAGTTCACTTTCTTTATTTTCGTGAAGTTATGATCTGTCCGTTCGTTCATTGACGTCTCTGTTCACTGTAATAAGTTTAGTGTCTGTGTTTTGCGACCGCACCGCAAAACCGTGCGATTAGTCGACGAAAGGACGTCCCTCTTCAATGGGGACCGAAAACATTTGATCGCAAGGTCATAGGTCAATCGATTCCTCCACAGGAAAACACATCTGATATATTCTATACGACACTGGTCACGGCATGTGCGTCACATGACAGAAATATGTTGTGGACCCACCTAACTTGTACACTTGGCGAATGGGTTAAAAGATTCTTCTACCTTTCCCCATTTTGGTTTTCTTGTGGATGTGATAATCTCTCCCAAAAAGTGATGAAAACATAAGAGTTTGTGACATAAACTGAAAACAAAAAATTAAAATTTCCACTCGAGGGAAGACTTGAACCAAGGACGTCTCGTACCGAATATTCTCACGCTAACCACAGGACCACGGTGCTACTGAGCTCAGTCTCTCCTCAATTTTGCTTATGTTGCGCATGGACTACTAAGTTTGTATATTTTCCTTATTTTTTCATAGTTCCACACAACTTCTTCCTGTTTTCTCGATTGATCTGTGTTCAGTTTTTCAAGGTCTATCGACTGTGCCAACTTAGAATTAAATCTGAGGGGGGTGCGATGGGGAGGTTCCCTTGTTAGTGTATCATGCACTGCAGCGGCAGTGGTCCGCCGGCGACATATCACAGCACAATATAAAAAAAACCGTTTGTTCTTCTATGATCGCGAGTTCCCACTGTCAATGGTATCGGCACCATCACCTGCGTGGCTACAGCGGCATATCTCACGTATTGAGGTGCCTCTAATCCAGTCTAAGTATGTGGGATAGGCGAGTAGTTGTGTGTATGTCCTCTGGTTATGAGTTCAACACTCTAATAGTTACTGAAAATCCTCACTTCAGCAGCACGAATGTCACATTCATGATATGAGTGTGTAACGCCAGAAATGCATATCCTCCTATTTCCATCTATTGTACTATAGATTTTTCCTTATTTTGTTACCTGAAGATATGACATTTCTGTGTCTTTATATATTGTAATTGTTTTAGTATTTGTGTATATGTATATTTATGCATTTATGTCGATGTATAATTGGTTTGTTTTTTAAATATTATTTGTATTTTTACGCTGGGTCTTGCCTAGGGAAGACTGCTATCGAACGATTACGTCGATAGGTCGTGTGAAGAATCAAAGTGTGTAGGATCTTTGGAAGTGTTAATTCTGCCGCGTGGAGCGCGGGCTGAGCAGAAGGAGTCTGGCTGGAGTAGTGCGGTTGAGCAGGTGTGTTGTGTGACGCTCCCGCGAGTTGCCGCGCTTTCGGGGTTTAGCAGCATGTAATTGCGCTCGACTTGCGATGATAGTTTCTGACATGGTGTCGCGGACGGGAGGCATTAGCTGGCGCACATCAAGAGCCCGTTTCGTCTGGTGACCGTATCGAGAAGAAGGTGCGCCAACATCCAGCTTCTGCAACAACGACGGCCGGCAGTGACTGACTGTCGCCACCTCATCGATCGACGGCTTCAGACCTTCAATCAACCAACAAGGAAGACTGGAAGCACGTAAAGTTTTAGAACTGCAAGGCAGACCTCAGCTTTTCAAACTTTTAAAATTGTTGCATCACAAAATTACAGCAACTTAGCATGAACGTTTGTTGCTCATTGTCCCAATTGCATTACCAAGCAGGGTCCCTTCTTTTTCCGGAATGAACCCGAGTGTCGTTGAAATTCAAACGCCAGCATCATTCGATTTCACTGCTTTAATTTCAAAGTTCAGTTGAGGTATTCATAGCTGGCTACAATATTTAGATTACACAAGCACAAATTAAGAGTGCGAGTTTTGTTACCGTATTTTAGCTTACCTGTGACTGCAGCTCAACTTGGTACGTACTAAATTTTACTATTGTTAATTGTTCAGAATCATTTAATTCAAGTTCAAAGTTACATCTCTTATTTCTAAATTGCGTAGATTAAAGTAGCTTTTGAAATGATTGTTGAGGTAGTCCAAGTCTAACCGTATTTTACTGAATTTCGATGTGCTTCAGAAAGAAAGCTCACTACTAACTTCAGTCACTAAATTAACTTTAGATTTTCTGGTTTTATTAATTCTTTTGCTAAATTAAGTCAGAGTGTAGCGAAATTTATTACTTCTGACAAACTTTCAGTTTTCACACTACACGTGTCAACCTTCAGTTGCCACGCTTCTAGTGCTAATTATATGTGTAATAACCTTTCTTTTTCAGTTACTATAGTAATTGTCCTTAGGACTGGCGACCATAATTTCCCCCAAATCTCAAATATCTAATTACCGCTAGTTAATTGTTAACGTAACGGCCGCACATTTACTTTCTTTATTAACTTTACCCCTTTTCAAAATTAATTTCCACCAGTTTCAATAGCATTTTTCCTTTCATTTAGATGTAACCCTTTCCTCCCTCTTTACCGACAAATTAACTTCGGTGACGATTGCTTTTCCCAAATTTCCATTAGGTACACTGTCATTAAGGTCGATAAGTGAGGGGGAGGTTACAAGTGGTGGCAGTTAGGTGAGAATTTCTCAAAGGTTGCTTCCATGTTCAACGATCAAACGGCCCCGCCTGTGTTTGTGGGTTGGCACACGGTGTGTGTCGGTGACTGCCCTAAAAAATTTAAGATTTACAACAATGATAATAGGTTAAAATATACTCATTTACAGATATAAACATTCAGAAACTTGGTGCGTGCATGTTCTGCCACCCAGTGTGCTGAGAATTCCCGTTGCAGATGGTGGGATTATGTGTACTAATTTTTTGGCAATTTAAGGTTTGCTCCTTCAAAGGTAACCAGTGAGAATTGTTCAGAGGATGTTTACACAAAAAATTTTGATGTATGCTTTGCTTCTGTACGCAGCACGAATGGTGCGTCGCCGCTTCCTGATGCTGCCAAAGAAATGTGTGCATCCTTACATATGTTCATATATTCTACAATGTGACTCGAAATGAAAAGAACAACAAAAACATGTAAAAAGCTTTTTGTACTTTATTTCAAATAAATATGCAGTAGCGTTGCAGATCGGCCAGTAGTGTGCTCGCAGCAGGAAAGGTGAGAGTGTCTCCATTACCAACTGATTCTAAGCTATAACGGCTATGCATTCTTTCATGCAGTGGAACTATCCAAATACGTCACAGTTTTCTTTGTAAGTACAAAGATCACGAGAGAGTGATACATAGTTCTTAATTTCTTGGTTTTCACTAGATATACAACATTGTTTTTCTTCTTTTTTTTTTTCTACCGAGACACATAGCATTGACTAGAAAATACATAGCCCCTTTTTTCTTAGGAATATGCCTTAATGACTAGATACTACAGACTAGAAAAAAATGCAAGAGATACATTTCCTTTTGTATATGCTTTAACGACTACAAACTTTTCCTACACTACTGCTGTCACGTCTCACATGGCAGTCTAAAATCAATATCTCCCTTTTTTGATACAGTAGTAGGGAGAAACGTTTTTCTATACATAGCTGATACAATATTAGAGATTCGTTTTGATATATATATATATATATATATATATATATATATATATATATATATATATATATATATTCATTCATTCATTTCATTGTTGCCCTTATGGACAGTGTTTGAACTCGAAAATCACATGATGACACAATTTTCACTTCTTTCCTTTCTTCCTCTTCTCTTCCCAAAATCTCTTCATCCTTTGGCTGTGCTCCTGTTTCCTTTGCTCTGTCCATAATGTTCCTGTCTTCTTTCTCTCCTTTACAATAAATTTTGCACTCCTAACTTTGTTTCTGAAGTATTTCCTGTCTCCTATCATTTGCCTGTTGATCCCTATCTGCCTTAAGTCTTCGTCTATTTCATGATACCAATTTGTTTTCTTGCTTGAGCTGTTTACTACATCAAAAATTTTCTTTGTAAGTCGGTTGTTGTCCATTCTCTGTATGTGCCCATAGAAAGTTAATCTGCGTTTTCTGATCGCGTCTGTTAGTCTGTCAGTGTGCTGGTACAGCTCTTTGGTAGGTCGCTTCATCCATATGCCATCTCTGTGAATTGGTCCAAATATTTTTCTGAGAATTTTGCGTTCTATTTTTTCTGTGTCTATGATGCCGCATGCTCCAATTGTGGTTGTTTCTGACGCGTACAATGCTTCTGGTAATACAACTGTTTTGTAGTGCCTAAGTTTGGCCTGCCTCGATATGCTTTTCTTATTATAATGTGACCATGTGAGTTTGTATGCCTTCTGGAGTTTCTTCGTTCGTTCCATGTTAGCCGCCTTGTTTGATCCTCCCATTTGTATGTACTCCCCTAAATACTTAAATTTTTCGACTCTTTCTACGGATCCATATACAGTATGCATGGTGTGTACATTGTTGGTCTGTCGTTCCATATATTGTGTCTTCTCGTAAGATACCTGCAGACCTGTTTTGGCAGCTATTTCATGCAAGCATTCCAGTGCTTCCTTTGCCTCCTGTGTATTATTGCTGAGTATGGCTATATCATCTTCAAATGCCAGACATTTTATGATTGTTTTGGTTTCACGTGTTCTTCCCAGCTGTATTCCTTTAACTTGTTCCTCCCACTGCTTGATAATTTTGTCTAACACCATGTTGAACAGGATTGGTGAGAGCCCGTCTCCTTGTCGGACACCTGTGTGTATGTGGAAGGGTTCCGAAATTTCTCCCATGAACTTAATCTTGGAGGTAGTGTCTGTAAGCGTCTGTTGTATAAGTGCCCTGGTTTTTCTGTCGATACCATATTCTTCCAGCACGTCAAAGAGTGTCTGTCTGTCTATGGAATCATATGCTTTTTTAAAGTCCACAAAGGTAACTACAGTGTTTCTTGCCTGTCTGACTTTCAAAAGTGTTCTCAAGTTCCAGATCTGTTCGATGCATGATCTCCCTTTTCTGAAGCCTGCCTGGTATTCCCCAATTTGCAGATCTGCTTGTGGTTCTAGTCTGTTTAATAGCACCTTAGAGAAAATTTTGTATGTAACTGGTACTAGCGAAATGCCTCTGTAATTGTTTGGATGGATGCACATTTCCATTCCTCTGGCACTTTCTCTGTGATCCAAATTTCGGAGATAATCTTATGGATTTTTTTGGTGATGTTTTCATCTTGGAGTTTCCAGATCTCGGCGATAATACCATCTTCTCCGGCAGCTCTGTTATTTTTCATTTGTTTTATGATTTCCTCTACCTCTTCTATTGTGGGTGGATCAGAATCGGCATTAGGTGTGGTCTTTTGGAATGTTAATTTTCCTGTAGGTTTTTTGCAATTAAGAAGTTTATCAAAGTAATGTTTGAGAATTTTACAGTTTTCTTTTGTGTTTGTTTCCAGGGATCCATCTGTTCTTCGGAAGCAGAGGCTAGGGGGTTGATAGCCCTTAATATTTTCTTTGAAAGTTCTGTAAAAATTTCTTGTGTTATTTCTTTTGAAATCTTCCTCAATTTCTTTTAGCCTGTTATTGTCATATGCTCGTTTTTCCCTTCTGATTTCCTTCGATGCTAGTTTCTGAACTTCGTGAAATTCTTTCCATGTTTCTGAATTTCTGTAGCTACTGAACTTGTCCCATGCTTGCTTTCTTCTCTCAATGGCTTCATCACAATTTTCGTTCCACCACCTATGTTTGCGTTTTCTAGGTGGTTGTCCCCAGCACATAGTCTTCTGAACTGCCTTCGCCAGATCTGTCCATGTGTCTATTGAATGCCTATTAATTTCTTCAACGATTTTATCCCTGTTTATCTTCAAGTATTCCGGATCAGGTTTGACTATTTTGTTTTGCGCTGTCTGTTTCAGTCTTGGGATTGGCCTAATCTTAACTTGTAGCAAATAATGATCAGACTCGAAGACTCCTTTACGTGTTCTGACATTTAGAATTTCCCGCGAATTTTTCTTGGATATGGCCACATGATCAATCTGAAATTCTCCCCACACTGTGTTGGGTGCTTTCCATGTTATAAGTTTTCGTCTTGGTTTTTGAAATTGTGTTGACATGATTTTGAGGTTAAAGTTTTGACAATATTTTATGAGGTGTTCCCCATTTCTGTTCGTGCGAATATGTGCTGAGTATGGGCCTGTTATTTCTCTGAAATTTCTCTCCTTACCAAGCTGCGCATTGAAATCACCCATTAGAATTTTCACATGTCTTTCTGGTACGTTGTTAGTTACTTCCTCCATGTCTTCCCAGAAGTCTTCAATTTCTTGTGGCTTCTTTCTGTTATGGTCATTTGTAGGTGCATGTGCGTTGATAATTGTGTATGCTTTATTACCTGATTTGAAGGACAGTGTCGAGATACGTGCTGATATTGAACTGAAGTCTATGATGTTATCCATGACTGATTTGTGTACTGCAAACCCTGTACCAAACAATAATGGTGTTCATCTTCTGACAGCAGGTTTACCTTTGTAAATCCTGTAATGTTCTGTGTCGAAATGGTTTTCATCTACGAAGCGCGTCTCTTGAATGGCAAGAATTTTGATGTGAAATTTATCTAGCATGTCTGTCAGTTGTTTTAGATTTCCAAGTTTGAACAGAGTGTTTGCATTGAGAGTGCTAAGGTAGTGCTTGCGAAGAGGTTTTGAGAAGCTCCGACTCTTCTCCTCATGATGTTCCTGGTCCCCCAGAATCCGATGACCAGGAAAGTCCAGTCCGTTGACTGGGGCCTGGGGTAGCGGATTTCTTTCCATTTGTTCCATCATGATTAGTTCAAGTTGAAGTTGGTTGTGGTGACCTTTAACAAGATCACGGTAATTGCAGACTTGATTGTTGAGATCAAGCCATATTTCACTGCCGCACCAACTAGGTAAACAGACGCAAACCACTAGTCGCTGGATACCAGAACAGACACTAATGGATTTCTTGATGTTGTGTGTTTGGTCCGCGAGAGCTATTTTATTTCGCTCAAGTCCGCCGGCAAGCCGGTGAGGACCCCCCCTATCCGCCACCTGGGACGCGCCACGTCGGAGTATCACCTCTCCGCCTGCTACGACACCGTAGTAGGTTCGTGGATATATACATATAATATATAATATATATATACATATATATATTATATATTATATATAATGCAGTTACCATTATTTCTGTCTTTAGCAACGGACTTACTATTTTAAAATGGGAAACGAAAACCTGTTCTTAGCTAGAATGCGTTCCCACTAGTTTCAAATAGATTGTACTCAGTACCACTTTTGCCGGCCAAAGTGGCCGTGCGGTTAAAGGCGCTGCAGTCTGGAACCGCAAGACCGCTACGGTCGCAGGTTCGAATCCTGCCTCGGGCATGGATGTTTGTGATGTGCTTAGGTTAGTTAGGTTTAACTAGTTCTAAGTTCTAGGGGACTAATGACCCCAGCAGTTGAGTCCCATAGTGCTCAGTCAGTACCACTTTTACAGCTGCGATTTCCTGTTGGTCAAAAATGAACGTCAGTTAAAATTGGTATTAACTAGACAAAATGAATCAGTTAATCTGTTTCGGTCCAGGTCAAGGTGACGTATATGAACGATTGTGATTCGTAGTGTGGCGTCGCCTGACTCAGGCGGATCTGTCAGCACACCGCTAGCCTGCTCACAACCTCTCAATTAGTCTTCCGTTAACCACCTATATATGGACTCGTATGCAATTCTCATGGCAGATCTAAATTTAAAAAAAAAACACACACACGATGGAAAGTAAAATTTTAAAAAGGATATTACAAATTGATGAACAATAAAAAAAGAAAACCACTACAACGTGATGACAAAACAAATTTACTATACGTTACTTGATGAAATTGGATAAGCAGAAGTAGCTGGAAAAAAGAGTAAGAAACAATGCAAAAGGGTAAATCGCTTCACGGTTATTAATATTTGTGGGACGCGGAAGCTAGTGACAAAGAAAGAGCCTATGAAGTTTTACTTAGATCTAGACGAACGTTTTGATGTTATTGAAGCAGCTCATGCGGCAGTTGGTCATGGACGTCGAAACAGACTGAAAACTGAAACTTCAAGAAAATATACAAAAGTAAGAAGAGAGACGATTATTTTCCTCTTTGTGTGAGAAATTTTCAGAGTAAGAAGGGTACAAAGAAAAGGGGGACTGTTTCGAAACCTATATTTCATTCAGAAATGAATAGCCGTAGCCAAGTTGATCTGATCGACATGTAAACGCAAATTTTGATGTCTCAGGACCATTCGAGTTTTTTGTTACATGCATGAGAGCCGTGGATATGGCACATCAGTTAACATGTATGTTTTTGACATTTGGTGTTTTTTACACTTTACACTCTGATAACGGTAGAGAATTTCTTAGTTCTGTCATTAATGGCCGGCCGCTGGTGCCCGAGCGGTTCTCGGCGCTTCTGTCTGGAACCGCACGATCACTACGGTCGCAGGTTCGAATCCTGTCTCGGGCATGGATGTGTGTGATGTCCTTAGGTTAGTTAGGTTTAAGTAGTTCTAAGTTCTAGGGGACTGATGACCTCAGATGTTAAGTCCCATGGTACTCAGAGTCATTTTGTCATTAATGTGCTGCCTTCATTTTGTAAGCTGGTTCATGGAAAACTAAGGCATAACCAAACCCACGAATCTGTTGGGCATGCAACCAAGACATTGAAACAATGTTGACTGCAAGACAACAGTACTGCTAATTAGTCAAATCGTCTTCGCTTTGTAGAAAGTGTGAAAAATCGGGCACTTCATTCTGATATTGAACAATTATTACATAAAGCCATGTTTGGTCTGGAGTCACGAGTAGGGCTTTTGACTTCGAGTCAATGTGTTATTAAGGAAATAAAAGATAATGATGGTTTTGAAGAGACTATAAAAATTAATGTGATAAACGAAGAAAATAAGGCACCTTATGATGTAGAAATATTACATGAGTGACAGGAGGTAACGGCTGTAGCTGGTAGTAATGGGCACTCTCCAATTACAGCATCAGCCAGTCGAGAAGACCCAGAAGTTATAGCCAGTACGAGGGCAGGGCCTCAGATAACTCCATCTAGTGACAAAGCTCCATAATATGCAGCTAAAGCGAATATGCAGTCCCAGATAACAGCAGCTATACAAAAAGTTTATAAGAACTGGTCAAAATGAGCCAAGAGAATGAAATTGACTTCGGATTCGATACACACTTCTTAAAAATCAGTGAGAATAATATAATAACACCATTTCCAGATGTCGACAGAGCAAAAGCAGATCTCTGGAATATTACTGGAGTGCGCCGGCCGCCGTGGTCTAGCGGTTCTAGGTGCTCAGTCCAGAACCGCGCGACTGCTACGGTCGCAGGTTCGAATCCTGCCGCGGGCATGGATGTGTGTGATGTCCTTAGGTTAGTTAGGTTTAAGTAGTTCTAAGTTCTAGGGGACTGATGACCACAGATGTTTAGTCCCATAGTTCTCAGAGCCATTTGAACCATTTTTTTATTACTGGAGTGCTTCTTCAAGAGAAAGAACATGGTTTGCACAAGACTGGAACGAAATATGGAATACTCGATAAATTGTATAGCAGGTATGAATTGTTTTCAATAATTAGGGACGAATGCCGTCGTAAATGCTTTCAGTGGCTCCTCGGTTGAAAACCTGGTTCAAATGGTTCAAATGGTTCTGAGCACTATTGGACTCAACTGCTGTGGTCATAAGTCCCCTAGAACTTAGAACTACTTAAACCTAACTAACCTAAGGACATCACACACATCCATGCCCGAGGCAGGATTCGAACCTGCGACCGTAGCGGTCGTGCGGTTCCAGACTGTAGCGCCTTTAACCGCTCGGCCACTCCGGCCGGCATTGAAAACCTGAAAATGTGCCACTGTTTGATGTTGCTAACTATGCAAGTAAGTAATTAATGTTTTAAGGTTTACTATTTTGATGTAAATCCACTGTCTGTAGAAGTTCATATTAAATATCTACTCGCTTTTTTAATAGTCTAACTAAATGTGTTTTTTCAGGGCAGAATTAAACGTGTCGAAACAAAAATTCCAGAGTGCAATAGACAAATTTAGCTGTAAGAACTGCTGTCAGGACAGCAGCTTCAGGAACACGCAAAATAATTGTTAGCTGGTTGAGTAGGAAAACGTGTATGTCAAAAAGGTGCTTTTGTAAGAAAAACGCCAACTTGTGTACCGCGAAATACCAGGATAGTTTGCCTTTTATTGTTATCATGCTATGTTTGTCTTGTATTAAGTCTCAAACCACTTTCGTTAAACGTATAAGACAGATATTTTAATATATGATTATTCTCACTTCACTTCTTTAATTAATACTGTCGACATGGCTCTGTGATGTTCCTTAAAATGTTCCTTTAGTGTATGCTTATATTGTATTGAACAATAAAAATGTTTTTAAATCCCAATCAACACTTAGATGCGTTTGACTGTACTATTTCCTCCCAAAAAAATTTCTAGCTAAAACTGGTTTTATCTCATGTTCGATGCTAAAACTAGTTCAAGCATGTATAGCAATAAATTCTAGTTATAGCAAGGAAATTCTGGTTGTAACACTGGCATTCAGTGCACACTAGAGAAAACACGTTCTAACTAAAAACCGCTTTGGACTGAACATATACAGTAATAATACTGGAACATATGGCAGTCAATAAAGAAAAGAACTATATACAACACACACACACACACACAGCCTCAAACGTGTAAATAGTACACACATATCAAGGGTACATATAGTTTATATGCACACGTGATGTGTAGCCAACCTCACACGTATACATGAAAACATACGTATATACACGCTATGACAAACAATTCATTCAACTATTACATGTAGGGTTACACACATATCCATCATTTACAAGTAAATACCCATTCAAAAAAAAATGGTTCAAATGGCTCTGAGCACTATGGGACTTAACTACTGAGGTCATCAGTCCCCTAGAACTTAGAACTACTTAAACCTAACTAACCTAAGGACATCACACACATCCATGCCCGACGCAGGATTCGAACCTGCGACCGTAGCGGTCACGCGGTTCCAAACTGACGCGCTTAGAACCGCACGGCCACACCGGCCGGCAAATACCCATTCAGAAACTCAGTCAAGTGAACAGTGTGAGAACGGGAGGGTCTCATATCCATCTGCACATACGAACCATTTGTTGTCGTGACTCAAAAGACCGATTCTAAGTTGCAAAACAATATACACCTCATGGTCGCGATCGAATGCTCACTTGGCGCACCATGTGGGGAAAAGAGGAATCCACACGAGGCCGCAGGCACTCCATATAATCATCAATCATGAGAGCCACTGGGGCTGCATGACGCACACCCTTAGCCTGCCTTTGAGTGGCATCTCTTTCGGTAAGGCACGCATAATTGTGGATCCAAGATACACAAATTTCACAATCTACGACTCATTCACCTTGTCTTTCATGAGGCAGGTAACATTCTTGTTTTGAGGCGTAATACAGTAAGCATTACCGGTCACATATACAAACATGTCGAATTCTTCGTGTTGGTACCGGGTTCAATTCCCGGCGGGGTCAGGGATTTTTCACCTGCCTCTAGATGACTAGGTGTTTGTGCTGTCCTCATCATTTCATCGTCATTCATGAACGTGGCGAGATTGGACTGAGCGAAGGTTCAGAATTTGTACGGGCGCTGATAACCGCGCAGTGGAGTATCCCACAAACCAGTCATCATCATCATCTTCGTGTTAGTACTTAATTAATTCACATGGGTCACTGTCTTTAACCAGTAAATGAAACTGTCTGTATCAGTATGAAACAACTTTGGATCATCGAGGTTTGCTTTACCAAAGTCGTTGTGAAATCGGTACGTGTGGGTGCGATATACACTTACCAATATAAACAGATTTGGGAACTCTGTCTAAAGCATGAGCATCTCCAAAGGGATGAATCCTTGATTGGAGACTGGTCTGACGATATAACCTTGTGCCCCATAACGACCGTCTCAGCGGTAAACTACATGTACTTTGCGGTGGTTTCATAACTCTGCATCTTTGGAATATGTAGCTCTAGTGAGACGCACGTTCTCCTGACACATTGTCTCAAACAGTTTCTGAAGCTGCACTTGCAACAAACATAATAATGTTCGGAGTCATCCACTTGGAGAACGAAATGTATTTCTCAGTGCTCTCAGGCAGGACACTAAGTTGATCGGTGCATAAACAGTGACGAAATGAGCATCATACCCACTCAAATTGTGGAAGGAGATGTGTATGTGTCATGCCAGTTGGTATTGTAAGTTGCATGCATTGCGTGGGGGCTATCTTCCTCATTAGATGACAGGGGTCCGATTACGTTATGCTTCACTTCTTTCTTTTCCTGCCTTGATTTTCGCTTTCTTCGTGCTACAAACATGAACAAAATCATGTGGGTTTTGCCTCTCAAATTTAGGTATATCCTGAAGTTTCACTGGGAAATAAGTACTATCAAAATTAAAAAGTGCACAAAAATTGTGCATTCCATATGCAGAAAGACACTCGAGTGATCCTCAGGTGCATAAATTCTTTCTCAACGCGGTATTGACCAGGTGATGCAGAGTTCATCTTTGTGAATTTGCATATTAATGCATACTCTTTTCTAGACTATGTCCTTTGTAAGCTTGATATAGTTGGACCCACCATTTGATGGGTCAAAAGCATGAGTGTCGACATCCAGGTAGCATATGCGGCTGAGTGCCTTATCACGACCCTCATTCCTGTATCCCAGAAAAATGGTCTAGTATGACACTCAAGATGAAATCACAGAACCATTCAAAAACTGAGTCGCTACGTAGTAGCACATCAATTTCCCCCAAATGTAGATGGTGGCTTTCGCTTCCATACGACTTCCTTCTCTGTGGTTGTACGTTAGTTCGCAGCACAGTACTGCACCGCCCTTAATGGCGGGATATTCCTGATCTTTCAAGATTTTAGGGGGCTCCCTTTTCAGAACGGATGTACACGCGTTGAGGAAAATGTCAGGGTCTATGTAGCCTGAAACTGGGTTATCTATGTGGGCATACGAGATCCGCTCTCTAAATGCACCTGCAACCACTGAGTAGCGTGATGCTGGTGTGCGTCTGACGTGGTCCAGTCCCAGTCCAGTGGAGCAGGTGAAGGAACTTCTGGTAGCCATCTGGTGACTATAACCAGATAGCCCTAGGTCGCGAAAAGGCTCCATAGAAGGGTAGTAGAGGGTTTGAGATTTGAAAGCACCACCATGACAGGCCCACTGATGTGTCATAGACAGGAACTGGAGTCATGACGTGCTGGGTGAGATGACGACGCTGTAGACGGGGTATAGAGGGGGAGGGCATCCATAATGGTCCCACACACAGGGACCAGAGCTATGGTGGTCCAAGGCGAGGTAACGGCGCCATTGATGGCTCCACACATCGGGGGTGCGTCCATAACGGGTCTGGATGTGGTGACTGTGTCAGGCCCATTACCGATGGTTTAGGGAGCGCTGTTGTTGCCGCCTCAAGCTTACCTCCGGATGGCTCCATTAAACATGCTGCAAGAAAAACGAAAAAGATAAGTATCCAGTATATGTAACGATTTCGTGAACAAGAATCATATGTGAGCATCAATAATAATGATTTCTAGTGCTTACTCATACGTTCATCTGTGTCGAATACAGACCTCGTATAATAATTTATTTGCGGGCATCTCAAGATCATCACCATTATTATTCCCTCTCACCTTCAAAAGCAAGAAACAATTCATAACCATTGTGTGTGAGCATGAAAAGTTACTGCAGAAGCGGAAGAAACATTACATATCTGCTCGTCTACGATGGGAAGATCCATTGCTATGGGAGGAAAATAGGGTCATGGGCTCAGCTAGATTGTTCTGCTGGACCGCCACTGCTGCTTCCTTGATCCATTCCCCCATGTTTGCATCGTTATCAATAACACCTAAAAAACAAGAGGAACACTCAATAAGAAACACACGTAAATAAAAGTGTGAATTATTGTCGAAGAATAAGAATTAATTACTACTCTACTCGAATGCAGTTATCTATTATGGGCATTGCTAGACAATGGACAAAAGTGGTGTTATGGCCCAGGATGGCTCAGTTTGTGTATCAATAGCATGCAGAAAGAAAGAGAGGAACTCATAAGTAATACATGCAGATGTAGTAGTAATAATAATTGTAGAAGAAATACGTATCAGTAGGTACACATTCACTCACTGACAATCTGAGTCACACCCTTGGAACTCAGAGCCGAAAATGGCGTAATGGTCTCCACATTATCAACTACACGAGGCATTTCTACAAAAGAAAACAGACAGTATCGTATAAGTACCGGGTGATCAAAAAGTCAGTATAAGTTTGAAAACTGAATAAATCACCGAATAATGTAGATAGAGAGGTACAAATTGACACACATGCTTGGAATGACATGGGGTTTTATTAGAGCCAAAAAAATTCAAAAGTTCAAAAAATGTCCCACAGATGGCGCTTCATTTGATCAGAATAGCAATAATTAGCATAACAAAGTAAGACAAAGCAAAGATGATGTTCTTTACAGGAAATGCTCAATATGTCCACCATCATTTCTCAACAATAGCTGTAGTCGAGGAATAATGTTGTGAACAGCACTGTAAAGCATGTCCGGAGTTATGGTGAGGCATTGGCGTCGGATGTTGTCTTTCAGCATCCCTAGAGATGTCGGTCGATCACGATGCACTTGCGACTTCAGGTAACCCAGAGCCAATAATCGCACGGACTGAGGTCTTTGGACCTGGGAGGCCAAGCATGACGAAAGTGGCGGCTGAGCACGCGATCATCACCAAATGACGCTCGCAAGAGATCTTTCACGTGTCTAACAATATGGGTAGTTCTAATAAAACCCCATGCCATTCCAAGCATGTGTATCAATTTTTACCTCTCTATCTACATTATTCCGTGGTTTATTAAGTTTTCAAATTTATACTGACTTTTTGATCACCCGGTACTATGAGTAAGAAAAAATCAATCACAGAAGAAGATGAAGGGGAAAGATCGCGGTAGCACTGACCATGATGTGAGCCAGCGGACTGCCTAAATCCCAGGCGTCAACTCTTGGAGAGACTGTACCTTGTCAGTGCAGTGCCAGAGGAGGAGGGCTGGGCGCTGGCTCATCCACGTACACCCCTGCAACATCATTGAGAAATTATACGGAAAAGATTAAATACATTAGATAATCAGAGTCGTATACACATACACAAAGACAGAACATTTCGGGTGAGATTGCAGAAATTCCAGCAGTCCAGCATCGATTCGCCTTCGTCAACTTTCTGACCACGGCCCAAAAGAGACAAGAGATAAATGGTAGTCAATTTCAACATTTGCTACAGTCAGGTTAGTACCGTATTTCCCTTCCACTGCTTTGTTTCTTTGTACGCTATAACTCTGTTCTCCAGGCCACTTTTATTTACCTTAATTCAAGCTTCACTATCCATGTGACCTTAACAGATGCGCTAGTTATATTTACTCTGTGCTCTGCAAAAGGTGGTAAATCCAGTGTACCTGGTCTTCCTGTTGTTCATCTCAGTGTGAGCACGTCAGCACGACGTATCTCTCCTTAATGAAATTGCATATGGAATTGAACGTGTGTACCAGGTCCCATATATAGAGCAGCGTGCAGTGTGCTTAAAACTCCTTACACCTCAGCAGTATGTATGCTTCCAATAAACAGTACGCCCTCAGCTCACCGATCCTAAACAAATACAACTATGCTCAGATGGCCAGTGCGAGCCCGCCACCAATGTAAATAGAGGGACACGGGCCAGCCCAGTCGCGGTACGGCCGCACACGCTACAATGGGCGCGAAGAAGCACTTCAATTTCAGGACAAACGTAATACACTTCATCAGATGATTGCGTGGTAATACGCTTACCGACTAGTTCGTGTCGGAATGGAGGAGATACACGCACTTGACCGACGCAGCTTCGACGATCGTATTCGAAAACAATTCTGTCTCTATTTCTGGAACCATGCCACAAGCGGCATATGCGGCTGGTGTTACACACACACCGTTGAAATCTACATCTACATCTACATCTACATCTATACTCCGCAAGCCACCTGACAGTGTGTGGCGGAGGGTACCTTGAGTACCTCTATCGGTTCTCCCATCTATTCCAGTCTCGTATCGTTCGTGGAAAGAAGGATTGACGGTACGCCTCTGTGTGGGCTCTAATCTCTCTGATTTTATCCTCATGGTCTCTTCGCGAGATATACGTAGGAGGGAGCAATATACTGCTTGACTCCTCTCGACTCTTCTCGAAACTTCAACAAAAGCCCGTACCGAGCTACTGAGCGTCTCTCCCGCAGAGTCTTCCACTGGAGTTTATCTATCATGTCCGTAACGCTTTCGCGATTACTAAATGATCCTGTAACGAAGCGCGCTCTGCTCTCCGTTGATCTTCTCTATCTGTTCTATCAACCCTATCTGGTACGGATCCCACACTGCTGAGCAGTATTCAAGCAGTGGGCGAACAAGCGTACTGTAACCTACTTCCTTTGTTTTCGGATTGCATTTCCTTAGGATTCTTCCAATGAATCTCAGTCTGGCATCTGCTTTACCGACGATCAACTTTATATGATCACTCCATTTTAAATCACTCCTAATGCGTACTCCCAGATAATTTATGGAATTAACTGCTTCCAGTTGCTGACCTGCTATATTGTAACTAAATGATAAGGGATCTTACTTTCTATGTATTCGCAGCACATTACACTTGTCTACATTGAGATTCAATTGCCATTCCCTGCACCATACGTCAATTCGCTGCAGATCCCCATGCATTTCAGTACAATTTTCCATTGTTACAACCTCTCGATATACCACAGCATCATCCGCAAAAAGCCTCAGTGAAGTTCGGATGTTATCCACAAGGTCATTTATGTATATTTTGAAGAGCAACGGTCCTACGACACTCCCCTGCGGCACACCTGAAATCACTCTTACTTCGGAAGACTTCTCTCCATTGAGAATGACATGCTGCGTTCTGTTATCTAGGAACTATTCAGTCCAATCACGCAATTGGTCTGATAGTCCATATGGTCTTACTTTGTTCATTAAACGACTGTGGGGAACTGTATCAAACGCCTTGTGGAAGTCAAGAAACACAGCATCTACCTGGGAACCCGCGTCTATGGCCCTCTGAGTCTCGTGGACGAATAGCGCGAGCTGGGTTTCACACGATCGTCTTTTTCGAAACCCATGCTGATTCCTACAGAGTAGATTTCCAGTCTCTATTGATGTACCAGGGATAAGGGAGTAAGTCAGACCCCTAATTTTATTTTAAAAATATTTTATTGGCTATCCCACCTAAGTACTTAAACATTGTATTGTACACTGATCAGCCAGAGCTCAATGAGCGCCGACCTACTATCGATATACACTCCTGGAAATGGAAAAAAGAACACATTGACACCGGTGTGTCAGACCCACCATACTTGCTCCGGACACTGCGAGAGGGCTGTACAAGCAATGATCAAACGCACGGCACAGCGGACACACCAGGAACCGCGGTGTTGGCCGTCGAATGGCGCTAGCTGCGCAGCATTTGTGCACCGCCGCCGTCAGTGTCAGCCAGTTTGCCGTGGCATACGGAGCTCCATCGCAGTCTTTAACACTGGTAGCATGCCGCGACAGCGTGGACGTGAACCGTATGTGCAGTTGACGGACTTTGAGCGAGGGCGTATAGTGGGCATGCGGGAGGCCGGGTGGACGTACCGCCGAATTGCTCAACACGTGGGGCGTGAGGTCTCCACAGTACATCGATGTTGTCGCCAGTGGTCGGTGGAAGGTGCACGTGCCCGTCGACCTGGGACCGGACCGCAGCGACGCACGGATGCACGCCAAGACCGTAGGATCCTACGCAGTGCCGTAGGGGACCGCACCGCCACTTCCCAGCAAATTAGGGACACTGTTGCTCCTGGGGTATCGGCGAGGACCATTCGCAACCGTCTCCATGAAGCTGGGCTACGGTCCCGCACACCGTTAGGCCGTCTTCCGCTCACGCCCCAACATCGTGCAGCCCGCCTCCAGTGGTGTCGCGACAGGCGTGAATGGAGGGACGAATGGAGACGTGTCGTCTTCAGCGATGAGAGTCGCTTCTGCCTTGGTGCCAATGATGGTCGTATGCGTGTTTGGCGCCGTGCAGGTGAGCGCCACATTCAGGACTGCATACGACCGAGGCACACAGGGCCAACACCCGGCATCATGGTGTGGGGAGCGATCTCCTACACTGGCCGTACACCACTGGTGATCGTCGAGGGGACACTGAATAGTGCACGGTACATCCAAACCGTCATCGAACCCATCGTTCTACCATTCCTAGACCGGCAAGGGAACTTGCTGTTCCAACAGGACAATGCACGTCCGCATGTATCCCGTGCCACCCAACGTGCTCTAGAAGGTGTAAGTCAACTACCCTGGCCAGCAAGAACTCCGGATCTGTCCCCCATTGAGCATGTTTGGGACTGGATGAAGCGTCGTCTCACGCGGTCTGCACGTCCAGCACGAACGCTGGTCCAACTGAGGCGCCAGGTGGAAATGGCATGGCAAGCCGTTCCACAGGACTACATCCAGCATCTCTACGATCGTCTCCATGGGAGAATAGCAGCCTGCATTGCTGCGAAAGGTGGATATACACTGTACTAGTGCCGACATTGTGCATGCTCTGTTGCCTGTGTCTATGTGCCTGTGGTTCTGTCAGTGTGATCATGTGATGTATCTGACCCCAGGAATGTGTCAATAAAGTTTCCCCTTCCTGGGACAATGAATTCACGGTGTTCTTATTCCAATTTCCAGGAGTGTAAATTCGTCCAGGCGATAGCAGCAGCATCTGGAGAGAAGTGACTTGTAGTCACACACACGCATGGTGCACGTAGTATCAGCGAGCGTGCTGTTTGTGTGTAGAATGGGGAAGGCGCGTGATCTGAGTTTCATCGAGGACATACTGTGATGGCCTGGAGACTCAGAAAGTGCATTTCGGAAGCTTCACGACTTGTCGAATGTTCGAGCAGTGCTGTGATCAGTGTGTTCAACAGTGGAAAAGCCGAGGTGGAACGAAGTCCTGACGTCGTTGGGCTGGGCAGCCACCCCTCATTACAAAAAATAGCTCTGAGCACTATGGGACTTAACATCTGAGGTCATCAGTTCCCTAGAACTTAGAACTACTTAAGGGGCTCCGGAACGCCCTATACTTGCAATGTTAAAATAACGCTTATAAATTACATCTTTCCTCACAAAGTATTTGAGGTAGTAAGTTGAACTTTTTACAGATTATTTATTGGAATATGGGCTACAACTTAACACAGGGATTTTACAAAATTTTAGTTCAGTTATTAAAGATGATTTTTTTTCAATTGTAATGAAAATTCACAACACTTTTTGCAATTTTTTTATTTATATATTCAAAAATATACAGTTTTTTGGAAAAAGGCTGTGTTAAATTATGCAGAAGGTACTGTGTAACATTTACTGAAAGTTTGAAACAAATATGTTTGGAAGATCCTTAGAAAACATGTAATTAGTATGAGAAAATAAAAGTTTTTGGAATCGAGCGACAAAGATTGGATTAACTTTTTAGTGCATTCCAGGTCCATAGGATGGATTATCTTCATCCTCTGCAAACTCCTCCTCCAGCTTCCTCTTGTTCCTCCTCCTGTTTACTCTTGGTTGTATTTCTAGACTCTTTACAGCCCTGTCTGCAGCCCGAAGGCGTTCCTTGTCTAAAGCAAGCATCGCTCGTACCATGTTAGAACCTATCTTCATTCCCATATTTCTAAATACCTTGCACCTTACAATGTTGCCATCCTTCAGAGGATTTCTAATAACTTTACTTTTACTCATTATTATACTTCAACAAAACAGAGACTCAAGAAACTGAATTAATTACGAATATTTTCGAGATAACGACAGAGTAAATAAACATGAAACAATCGACAATCACACCAGCGATATATATTGAACCATCACAGGTTAGCCACAACAAATACTTTATCTCACATCACTAAAATGTACCTGATGAACACGGACGTTAATAATAACACCATTTGACAGCAGTTTAACAGCGCCACAGTGGGTCATGCCCATGTAGAACACATTTCGAAAAAAATTTAAAGATAGTTGTAGTCTTCGGAATTGAATAAATTATATATCTATTAAAAGGTAATAGTCTGCAGATTCAGAAAACGCAAAATAGTAAAAATTGAACTTTTCATGATTTTGAGCCTTTCCGGAGCCCCTTAAACCTAAGGACATCACACACATCCATGCCCGAGGAAGGATTCGAACCTGCGACCGTAGCGGTCTCGCGGTTCCTGAGTGCTGCGCCTACAACCGCTCGGCCACTCTGGCCGACCCCTCATTACAGATATCGGACGTCGTAGGCTGCGCAGACTGGTAGAACAGGACAGGCAATGAACTATTGCGGAACGAATTTCAGACTTCAGTGCTGAGCAGAGAGCAGGTGTGTGTGCAAACACAGTGCCCAGAACATTCCTAACCATGGGCCTCCGCAGCCGAAGGTCCATGCATGTGCCAAAGTTAATACCATGACATCGGCAACTACAACTGAAATGGACACGTTTCCAACGCCACTAGACGTTGGTGCAGTGGCAGAGCATTGCATGGTCTGATAAATCCCGTTACCTTCTCTATCATACCGATGGGAGGGCGCGAATCCGTCTCTTCCAGTGGAACAGCTCCTTGACGCCTGTACTGCGGGACAGAGACCAGCTGGCAGCGACTCCATTACACTCTGCCGAACATTCACGTGGGCATCCATGGGTCCAGTAGAGCTCGTGGAAGGCGCCATTATGGCCAAGGAGTACTGTACATAGATTCAAATGGTTCAAATGGCTCTGAGCACTATGGGATTTAACATCTGAGGTCATCAGTCCCCTAGACGTAGAACTACTTACACCTAACTAACCTAAGGACATCACACACATCCATGCCCGAGGCAGGATTCGAACCTGCGACCGTAACGGTCGCGCGGTTCCGGGCTGAAGCGCCTAGAACCGCTCGGCCACAGCGGCCGGCTACTGTACACAGATTGCTGACCACATAAACCCTTCATGACAATCATGATTCCCAGCGACAGTGGCTTTTTCATCAAGATAATGTGCCATGAAACAAGGCCAGGTGTGTGATGGAGTCTTTCGAGGAACACAGTGGCGAATTCCAATTCATGTGCTGGCAGTTGTGGCCGAGCGGTTCTAGGTGCTTCAGTCTGGAATCGCGCGACCGCTACGGTCGCAGGTTCGAATCCTGCTTCGGACATGGATGTGTGTGTTGTCCTTAGGTTAGTTGGGTTTAACTAGTTCTAAGTTCTAGGGGACTGATGACCTCAGATGTTAAGTCCCATAGTGCTCAGAGTCATTTGACCTATTTTTAAACCAGTTGATGCGCGGGCCTCCCAACTCGCCATATCTGAGCCTGATCGAACACATCTGGGTTGTGGTTGAACATGGCGTCAAAGCTCATCGCCTCCCTCCCCGGAATTTATGGTAATTAGGTGAGTCGTGCGTGCAGATCTGGTGCCAACTCCCTCCAGCGACTTACGAAGACTTCACTCCTTACATGACACTTTCCCGCTGTTATCCGTGCCAAAGGCAGACATACTTGCTAGTAGGTAAGTGGTCATATTGTACTGGCTGATCAGCGCATGCTTTAAATTACCAGATGGAGATAGGACACTGCGGTATTCTAAGTAATTTTGACTGCTTAGAAAGTGAAACATTGTACACAAGCTACGAACGCTGTTTAAGACTGATGTGCTTACACCCAAGTACGTCTGTCGTGATGAGCATTTTCAGTCAGATGGATATTGTGATGCTCATGGTTCATATCGTATTAAATTGCTCTGCAACGACTGCAAAAAAGGGAACAAATAAAAGAAATGTTTTTTCTTAATACGTGTCCTTTTTTCCACGTAAAATTTGCAACAGATTTACTTCAGCCAGCTGGTAATGGGACTACTCACTTTATCTAAAGCAAGTGCCACACTGACTTTTGCTTAACAAACAACACATCTTTAAGCGTTGTGAATTAGATGCACATCAGACAGAGAGAGACGCAACATGTCGCTGTAAGATAGTGATCTGGTATGTGGTTATTTAAGTGTGTGAGGAGCTGAATAACATTCAGGGCGACTGCCCACAGCCCATAGTGCATCCGGCTGTGATGGCTGCTACTGCTCATTCCAGTAGCCTCTGGCAATGGGGAATGGAGTTAGTACCCAGCAATGTGCAGATCCAGTGTGTGTGGAAGCTAATACCCAATAAGTGCACAGCTAACCAATCACAGCGTCATTTACTATAATATTACAGTGTCAAAATAGTAGTAGCAAGAGTGTGTTCTTGCTTATAGATTACGCACTTAGGTGTTAGTTGCTAAGTACGGTATTCCTGCGAAGGATCGTCATCCATACATATAATAAAAACAGATGTACATATTTATGTAGGTACGTACGTACATACACTACTGATCATCAAAATTGCTACACCAAGAAGATGACGTGCTACACACGAGAAATTTAACCGACAGGAACAAGAGGCTGTGATATGCAGTTGATTAGCTTTTCAGAGCGTTCACACAAGGTTTGCGCCGGTGGCGACACCTACGACGTGATGACATGAGGAATGTTTCCAATCGATTTCTCATACACAAACATCAGTTGATAGGCGGTGCCTGGTGAAACGTTGTTGTGATGCCTCGTGTAAGGAGGATAAATGCGTACCATCACGTTTCCGACTTGTCAGTGTGTAGCCTATCTCCATTGCGGTTTATCGTATCGCGACATTGCTGCTCGCGTTGCTCAAGATCTTATGACTTTTAGCAGAATACGAAATCGGTGGGTTAAGGAGCGTAATATGGAACGCCATGCTGGATCCCAACGGCCTCGTATCACTGTTGTTGTTGTTGTTGTTGTTGTTGTTGTTGTAGTCGGCAGTCCTGAGACTGGTTTGATGCATCTCTCCATGCTACTCTATCCTGTGCAAGCTAATTCATCTCCCAATACTTACTGCAACCTACATCCTTCTGAATCTGCTTAGTGTACTCATCTCTTGGTCTCCCTCTACGATTTTTATCCTCCAAGCTGCAATCCAATGATAAATTTGTGATCCCTTGATGCCTCAGAACATGTCTTACCAACCGATCCCTTCTTCTTGTCAAGTTGTGCCACAAACTCCTCTTGTTCCCAATTCTATTCAATACTTCCTCGTTAGTTATGTAATCTACCCATCTAATCTTCAACATTCTTCTGTAGCACCACATTTCGAAAGCTTCTATTCTCTTCTTGTCCAAACTATTTACCGTCCATGTTTCACTTCCATACATGGCTACACTCCATACAAATACTTTCAGAAATGACTTCCTGACACTTAAATCTATACTCGATGTTAACAAATTTCTCTTCTTCAGAAACGCTTTCCTTCCCATTGCCAGTCTACATTTTGTATCTTCTCTACTTCGACCATCATCAGTTATTTTGCTCCCCAAATAGCAAAACTCCTTTACTACTTTAAGTGTCTCATTTCCTAATCTAATTCCCTCAACTTAATTCGACTACATTTCATTATCCTCGTTTTGCTTTTGTTGATGTTCATCTTATATCCTCCTTTCAAGACACTGTCCATTCCGTTCAAATACTCTTCCAAGTCCTTTGCTGTCTCTGACAGAATTACAATGTCATCGGCGAACCTCAAAGTTTTTATTTCTTCTCCATGGATTTTAATACCTACTCCGGATTTTTCTTTTGTTTCCTTTACTGCTTGCTCAATATACAGATTGAATAACATCGGGGAGAGGCTACAACCCTGTCTCACTCCCTTCCCAACCACTGCTTCCCTTTCATGTCCCTCGACTCTTATAACTGCCATCTGGTTTCTGTACAAATTGTAAATAGGCTTTCGCTCCCTGTGTTTTACCCCTGCCATCTTCAGAATTTGAAAGAGAGTATTCCAGTCAACATTGTCAAAAGCTTTCTCTAAGTCTACAAATGCTAGAAACGTAGGTTTGCCTTTCCTTAATCTTTCTTCTAAGATAAGTCGTAAGGTCAGTATTGCCTCACGTGTTCCAATATTTCTACGGAATCCAAACTGATCTTCCCCAAGGTGGTCCTCTACTAGTCTTTCCATTCGTCTGTAAAGAATTCGCGTTAGTGTTTTGCAGCTGTGACTTATTAAACTGATTGTTCGGTAATTTTCACGTCTGTCAACACCTGCTTTCTTTGGGATTGGAATTATTATATTCTTCTTGAAGTCTGAGGGTATTTCGGCTGTCTCATACATCTTGCTCACCAGATGGAAGAGTTTTGTCAGGATTGGCTCTCCCATGGCCGGCAGTAGTTCTAATGGTATGTTGTCTACTCCCGGGGCCTTGTTTCGACTCAGGTCTTTCAGTGCTCTGTCAAACTCTTCACGCAGTATTGTATCTCCCATTTCGTCTTCATTTAAATTCTCTTCCATTTCCAGAATATTGTCCTCAAGTACGTCGCCCTTGTATATACCCTCTCGATCTCATTTTTGAGACGTTTGTATTCCTTTTTGCCTGCTTCATTTACTGCATTTTTATATTTTCTCCTTTCATCAATTAAATTCAATATTTCTTCTGTTACCCAAGGATTTCTACTAGCACTCGTCTTTATACCTACTTTATCCTTTGCTGCCTTCACTACTTCATCCCTCAGAGCTACCCATTCTTCTTCTACTGTATTTCTTTCCCCCATTTGTGACAATTGTTCCCTTATGCTCTCCCTGAAACTCTGTACAACCTCTGGTTTAATCAGTTTGTCCAGGTCCCATCTCCTTAAATTCCCACCTTTTTGCAGTTTCTTCAGTTTTAGTCTACAGTTCATAACCAAAAGATTGTGGTCAGAGTCCACATCAGCTCCTGGAAATGTCTTACAATTTAATACCTGGTTCCTAAATCTCTGTCTTACCATTATATAAACTATCTGATACCTTCTAGTATTTCCAGGATTCTTCCATGTGTACAACCTTCTTTTATGGTTCTTGAATCAAGTGTTAGCTATGATTAAGTTATGCTCTGTGCAAAATTCTACCAGACGGCTTCCTCTTTCATTTCTTACCCCAAATCCATATTCACCAACTATGTTTCCTTCTCTCCCTTTTCCTACTCTCGAATTTCAGTCACCCATGACTATTAAATTTTCGTCTCCCTTCACTACCTGAATAATTTCTTTTATCTCATCATACATTTCATCAATTTCGTCATCATCTGCAGAGCTAGTTGGCATATAAACTTGTACTACTGCAGTAGGTGTGGGCTTCGTGTCTATTTTGGCCACAATAATGCGTTCACTATGCTGTTTGTAGTAGCTTACCAGCGTTCCTATTTTCCTATTAATTATTTAACCAACTCGTGCATTACCCCTATTTGATTTTGTATTTATAACCCTGTATTCACCCGACCAAAGGTCTTGTTCCTCCTGCCACCGAACTTCACTAATTCCCACTCTATCTAACTTTAACCTATCCATTTCCCTTTTTAAATTTTCTAACCTACCTGCCCGATTAAGGGATCTGACATTCCACGTTCCGATCCGCAGAACGCCAGTACTTTCTCCTGATAACGACGTCCTCTTGAGTAGTCCCCGCCCGGAGATCCGAATGGGGGACTATTTTACCTCCGGAATATTTTACTAGTATATTCACTAGCAGTCGAGATGACAGGCATCTTCTGCACATGGCTGTAACGGATCGTGCAGCCACGTCTCGATCCCTGAGTCAACAGATGGGGACGTTTGCAAGACAACAACCATCAGCACGAAGAGTTCGACGACGTTTGCAGCAGCATGGACTATCAGCTCGGAGATCATGGTTGCGGTTATCCTTGACGCTGCATCACAGACAGGAGCGCCTGCAATAGTGTACTCAACGACGAACCTGGGTGCACAAATGGCAAAACGTTATTTTTTCGTTAGAGCCACGTTCTGTTTACACCATCATGATGGTCGATCCGTGTTTGGCGACATCGCGGTGAACGCCCATTGGGAGCGTGTATTCGTCATCGTCATACTGGCGTATCACCCGGCGTGATGGTATGGGATGCCGTTGATTACACGTCTCGGTCACCTCTTGTTTGCATTGACGGCACTTTGAACAGTGGACGTTACATTTCAGATGTGTTACGACCCGTGGCTCTACCCTTCATTCGATCCCTGCGAAACCCTACATTTCAGCAGGATAATGCACAACCGCATGTTGCAGGTCCTTTACGGGCCTTTCTGGATACAGAAAATGTTCGACTGCACAACTGCAAGGGATGCACTGCGGTGCCAGCTGTCATTGAGTTCCATTTTAACATTTGTATTCCTCAAAAAGTCGGTCTGGGTGCAAATTAAACTGAAAATTGCAGATGTTCCATGCTGTTGCTCGAGTGAGTTACAGGCTACAAACGCCAATCCCCTCTCAGGATGTTGGGTATACTGAGAGGGACAGAACTGGGAGGAGGGGCGGCAGGAGCACCAACAGGAGCACACTACGCCAGTGGAGGAATGGAAACGCCATTTTTGGGTATTAAATTACCATCTCTATTATTATAGTTGTCACTTAGGCTACGAGCCTTTGATCATTAACTAACACCTGTGTAAACATAAGCACAAATTCAATTTACAGCTGCCAGACTGACCGTTTATTATGGTAATTTCAGTGACATTTACAGCTCGTTACGTCCTAAATAAACAAAACGAGAACCAAAAGGATCGCTCCTTTTACATAAGGACACCAGCGTAAGTGGGCGGTTTATTTACATAAGGAGATCAATGGAGTGTTCGTCATGATATGCGCACTGCTCCACTACTTTGAGCAGTTTTCCTTCCCGCTCTCTAGTCATGAATGGATAGTTTCTCAGCACGTAAAATGCATCAGGTAACATAAAATACACTCAGGGACTGGGAGGAGATGTTTATTTATTTCTCGTTCAGCTACAGGCAAAGCGTGATACACTTACAAACATCAACATAAAAATTTAAATTAACATTAACAATGATTTACAATAAAATTTTCAGGGTTTCCAGCCACAAAAGTGCTTGGTCACTTATCACATGTATGTCCATCAGATTTCCTCCCTTAAGTCCGTATACGTCGCACTCAACTATATGCTGCATGGTTTGACTCTCTCCGCACTCACAATTGGGGTCCTGGGAGAAACCCCACTTTTTCAACCAATATCCGCACCGACCAACACCTGTCCGCAGACGATTTAGAGTTACCCACACTCTACGTTGGAGTTGGAAGCCTGGAACTCGTTGAGATGCGTCCTCAATGAGGAAACTGTTATTCACTTTGCTTTCCTGCCATTGCTGTTTCCACAGGTTATCGATATCAATCTGTTGTTTGAGTTCTTTCCAGAAGGGATTTCTTGACATCAATCTGTCAGGGGGAGGAGGTAGGTCCCTGAATAGTAGGTCCTAGATGGTGACAGCCTCGACGTGGCCTACCCCCCCAGTATCGTGCCGCAAAACGATCGCATTACGAGAAGAAAATCGAAATGCTCAGAACGAGCTGCGACACGAGAAGCAAATGTCACCACCAAACGGCGGCCGGACGTAGTAATACCTCCCGGCCCTCACAGGCGAAGTTACGCAAGAGAGCGAGACAAATGCCTCAGTTTCCCCCCCGGAGCCAAGTGCGTGGACGAATACGTATATGCCAAGTTAACATAGAAGGATACACGAGGACAAAAGGAGGAGACGTGAAATTTTGTGACTTGAATGCAAATAATGGAGAAGTGTTACGAGTGGAACAGGGAATTGTATCTATGCTTTATAGATCTAGAAAAGGCATATGACCGGGTTCCTAGGAGGAAGTTATTGTCTGTTCTACGAGATTATGGAATAGGAGGCAAACTTTTGCAAGCAATTAAAGGTCTTTACATGGATAGTCAGGCAGCAGTTAGAGTTGACGGTAAATTGAGTTCATGGTTCAGAGTAGTTTCAGGGGTAAGACAAGGCTGCAACCTGTCTCCACTGTTGTTCATATTATTTATGGATCATATGTTGAAAACAATAGACTGGCGGGGTGAGATTAAGATATGTGAACACAAAATAAGCAGTCTTGCATATGCGGATGACTTAGTTGTGATGGCAGATTCGATTGAAAGTTTGCAAAGTAATATTTCAGAGCTAGATCAGAAATGTAAGGACTATGGTATGAAGATTAGCGTCTCCAAAACGAAAGTAATGTCAGTGGGAAAGAAATATAAACGGATGGAGTGCCAAATAGGAGGAACAAAGTTAGAACAGGTGGATGGTTTCAAGTACTTAGGATGCATATTCTCACAGGATGGCAACATAGTGAAAGAACTGGAAGCGAGGTGTAGCAAAGCTAATGCAGTGAGCGCTCAGCTACGATCTACTCTCTTCTGCAAGAAGGAAGTCAGTACCAAGACTAAGTTATCTGTGCACCGTTCAATCTTTCGACCAACTTTGTTGTATGGGAGCGAAAGCTGGGTGGATTCAGGCTACCTTATCAACAAGGTTGAGGTTACGGATATGAAAGTAGCTAGGATAATTGCAGGTACTAGTAGATAGGAACAATGGCAGGATGGTGTCCACAATGAAGAAATCAAAGAAAAACTGGGAATGAACTCTATAGATGTAGCAGTCAGGGCGAACAGGCTTAGATGGTGGGGTCATGTTACACGTATGAGAGAAGCAAGGTTACCCAAGAGACTCATGGATTCAGCAGTAGAGGGTAGGAGGAGTCGGGGCAGACCGAGGAGAAGGTACCTGGATTCGGTTAAGAATGATTTTGAAGTAATAGGTTTAACATCAGAAGAGGCACCAAAGTTAGCACTGAATAGGGGATCATGGAGGAACTGTATAAGGGGGGCTATGCTCCAGACTGAACGCTGAAAGGCATAATCAGTCTTAAATGATGATGATGATGATGATGATGAATGCGTCTCATTTGCCTCATTGCCTTCAAGATCTTACATACCTGTGGAACATAGCCCGTTAAATCACTTGGTAAGCTAGTCTTGCGTACACAATTGTGAGGAAGGGCAGAACAAAAAAGATTGTTTCCGATCTAAGACTTCATTAAAACTGACTGGTATATATGTTACCGGCAAACTGTGAAATCCAGCATTTTATGAAATTCGTAGGAAACATATAGAATACCAAAACTTATTAGGCAGAGTATTAAATGCATCTTATTCAGTACTTTGTCTAGGCATTTAATGGAATGCCGGTCATTGGCACGTGCAGAAATCCTTCCAAAAAGGGGCAACATTCAAAACTTGCACGGCTGACGTAAGAGATTCGATGAGTTTGAAAACGTCTCGTGCCCCAAGAACTAAATTTGACCTGAAGTACAAGAAATTTATTTAATATCAAAAATGGTTCAAATACCTATGAGCACTATGGGACTTAACATCTGAGGTCATCAGTCCCCTAGAACATAGAACTACGTAAACCTAACTAACCTAAGGACATCACGCACATCGATGCCCGAGGCAGGTTTGAACCTGCGACAATAGCTGTCGGGCGGTTCCAGACTGAAGCGCCAAGAACCGCTCGGCCACTGCGGCCGGCTATGTAATATCAAAAGACTGATAGTTCTCAACTTAATATTTGTGTGGTAATATGCTTTGGTACCAACTATTTCAACAGTATATTCAAGGTACATCTCTTTACGTTCATAATATGAATATGAATGCAACCTCTGTGATTAAATGATCAAAAATGACATTCCCATATGATTAAATCTAAAATATACAACTAGTTTTGAAACAACGCTACAAGCATTCGCATAAATAATTTATTCATATTCTCATAAAGTTGTTAAAAGCTTTAAACTGAAAATTACTAACTTGAAGTAGGAAAAAAATGTTTCAGGAAATCCTGCTGTATATCAACAGAAACGGCATATTAACACCCCTCGAGCCGGAGAAACAGGGACTAATCTTTAAAAAAGGGCTGTTTTATGTTGATGCCTTCCGTAATACTTTGTTTTCTTACAAAACATCACATGTGTTCACGTCAGTGGATTTATTGCATTACTTAACCGATTTATATCGCTTGGTGTAGACGCACATAATTGAACTTTACTAAAATTTGTCTTCAGAGGTAAATTTTTTGAGTCATTTAGGTAATGTGTAGGCCACGGCTAATATACGACTAGATGAATGTGGGTAACCTCTCAAAATCATCCTCAGATTGGTTGGTACAATCAATTTTTAGCAGCCTAGGTCTGCACCAAGTTAATTCTCGTCACTACAGTCTGTCACATTACTGTGCAACTTGCCAATTGGAATCCAGAGTTCATGCTTGGGTGACTGCATGTGGCACTGTGTTACACACATAGACATGTAGAAGGTGCAGACAACTTTGAAATTTCACATATTTTCCCTCTCTTCTCCCTCAAATAATGGAATTTTATTTTGTTGACTGGTATATTTCTGATGAAATATGCCGGGTGCTCAATAAGTCAGTATAAATTTGAAAACTGAATAAACCACGGAATAATGTAGATAGAGAGGTACAAATTGACACACATGCTTGGAATCACATGGGGTTTTATTAGAACCAAAGAAATACAAAAGTTCGAAAAATGTCTGACAGATGGCGCTTCATCTGATCAGAATAGCAATAATTGGCATAACAAAGTAAGACAAAGCAAACATGATGTTCTTTACAGGAAATGCTCAATATGTCCACCATCATTCCTCAACAATAGCTGTAGGCGAGGAATAATGTTGATAACAGCACTGTAAAGCATGTCCGGAGTTATGGTGAGGCATTGGCGTCGGATGTTGTCTTTCAGCATCCCTAGAGATGTCGGTCGATCACGATACACTTGCGACTTCAAGTAACCCCAAAGCAAATAATCGCACGGATTGAGGTCTGGGGACCTGGAAGGCCAAGCTCCTTTTATACACGATTGTCATGCGCGGTCACTGACGTTTTGCTGTCCAGCGCCATCTGTCGGACATTTTGTGAACTTTGTTTTTTTTTTTTTTTTTTGTTCTAATAAAATCCCATGTCATTCCAAGCATGTGTGTCAATTTTCACCTCTCTATCTACATTATTCAGTGGTTTATTAAGTTTTCAAATTTATGCTGACTTTTTGATCACCCGGTACAGCCCACGAAAAAAAAAGATGCACCTCGAAGGAATTATCCGAATGGCACGGAAATCGGAAAATGTGATGTACATGTGCAGACAAACAAATGATTACCATTTCAGAAAAAAATCGATGATTTATTCGAGTAAAAGACCATTGCAATCTGAGAAAGTCAATGACGAGTTGGTCATTGTGATATTGGCTCAATTCGTAACGGGACTCATCTCTCAGCTCTCCAGTTAAAGAGATTACAGACCGAAAACGTGTCTGAAGACGGCACGCGCGGCGGTGAGATATTAACCTGACAGTTGCTCGTCATATGGCTCGACAACCAGGAATGGTTGTCTGGGGTGGCCTTTCATTTCATAGCAGGAGCCCTTTGGTTGTCATGTTCGGCACCCTTACACTACAGTGGTGCATCAACGGTATTCTGCGCCTCGTTTTGTTACCCTTCACGGCAAATCACAATGAGTTTTTATCTGAGCAAGATAATGCACGCTTGCACACGAGATGAGTCTGTGCTGCTCGTCTTCGTGCTTTCCAGATCCTACCTTGGTCAACCAGTTCGTCACATCTCTCCCCAATTGAGAACGTTCCGAGGATTATGGGAAGAGTCCTCCAACCAGATCGGGATTATGACGATCTAACCCGCCGGTTGCACTGAATGACATCCCACAACTCTGTCAATCAATGTCAAGCCGCATAACTGCTTGCCTGAGGACCAGAGGTGGACGAACAAGTTACTGACTTGCTCAGTTTGTGAATCTCTTTCTCTTGAATAGACTATTCAATATTTCCCAAGAAACGTTGTTTTCCTGTACAGGAACATATCTGCCTATTTTCGTCCAATTCGGATAATTGCTTCACGGTTCGTCGTTTTTTGGCTTAAAGTGTAAATGAACCCACCTGCAACATAGCACGGGTGTGTTCTTTCGAGTACACTACAACAGCCGTGTCGTGTAAATCTGAATGCAAAAATAGCATGCTGTCGTAAGTTGTCTTTCACGGTAGACAAATCGTGATGTGATTCCGTTGTCCATCAAAGGGAGGGTCACCATAATGGGAAAGGCGGAAGGATGTCTGGCATGTAAAATGCTGATGTGTTTATGTGTTGGGTACCGGTGATGGCTTTCCTGCGCGAACGTGGTACTTACCTCCTTTCTGCAGCTCTGTAATGGCTGAACGACAAAACGACAGGAACACAATGAACGCACTATTTCAGCAAATTATGTAATATTTTTTATTACGAAGTCACCACCGCACCAAGAAAACGGCTAATTTCCCGTGATCAATATGACAATTAAGTTTATATATATATATATATATATATATATATAAAGTGGTAAGGCTGCAGCACTTCTCGTCGAGATCGCAAAGAACCTCTAGTTTAGTAGTGTCGCAAAATATGACTGATAGAAATTCGAGAGAAACCTGTAATTAATAAAAAGTCTTTGTTCAGGTAGAAGAAGGGATGAAGTGTCCCCTCCAGCCCCTCTTCCCCCTTACTGAAACCTATCATGCCGCTTACGTTTAAGGTAAAGTATGGAAGAAAGGTAATTTAAATATTTCACAGTTTCAGCATCCAGAGACTCCTTTGTTGCAACAGTTGTACACAAGATCACAGTTCTCAACATGCAAGAAATGTTTCATAAATTCTGAACTGTCCTCATGGACAAAGAAGTGCCTCTCGGGTCAACTGCAGCTCGACAGCCTACGGAGAATGGACGAGGATTTGTGAAGTCCATGTGCAGAAATAAATGCAAGGACCTCAGGTGTTTGTGTGTAAAGAGAAAAATTATTCGCAATTCAATATGTCATTCCAATTAAGATAGCTGAAAAAAATAAAGCATAAAAGAAGTGCAGCTTCAAGGCATATAAAAACTCAAAGTTTAGATTCAGTTGTTGTTCATTATTCATTTCAAATAACTAATAAAAACTGTTTTTATTCAATTTCATTACATATTAATCATTGGTAAAAAACTATAAAACATCTACCTCAGGATAACCCAGTTATCAGACACACATACTCGTTTTAATTTAACTTTAATTAAATACATAAACTTCCGGTTTGAACATGTTATTACGTTGTAATGTAATACTTTTCCTGTGTGGATTTCGCATTTTGTACAACACCTAGGGCTCTTATACATTTCCGAGGACAAGTATTCAATTAAACATCAACTGAATTTTCCGTCGGTGCATGACAGAACAAGATAATAATATTAAAAAGGAAAACACTTCTTAATGTTGTGCAAACTTATATTTATTTGGTCACTAAACGCATTTCGGCTTCTCAGTTCATCTTCAGATGATAGGCAATAACTATAGGTCTGCTCTGACTGACAATATACTACGAAAGAAGAAAATGTGTAATATTATCATTTCTGTAAGCAGACCAACAGCAGTCACTCACAAGTTACAAAGCCTCATGCAAAATTCCGTATACTGGCGATCTTTCAGACAATCCTGCAAAAAAAAATTAAAGTCTCGCAACTATAGTCTTGCATTTTATAACACCTATATAATATCAAAATTTTTGTTCAACAATAAAGAAAATCTGCAAAACTTTGACACAGAGTGGTGTATGTAATATGTTTTGTAAGCGGTGAAAGAAAGTGTATACTGGTCAGTGAGGCAGAGCTGTGGCAATTAGGCTACTTTGGAGAGACAGGAGACTAACAAATAAAGAGTCAACCTTTGCTGATCATATTTTGGTAGAAAACCATTCACATGATGTAGAACGTATAATTTACATTCTGTCAACAAATGCAGAAAGACGACCCTACTGGAAATACTCGAAATCAACAAACACAGCCGCCCGGAGTGGCCGTGCGGTTCTAGGCGCTACAGTCTGGAGCCGAGCGACCGCTACGGTCGCAGGTTCGAATCCTGCCTCGGGCATGGATGTGTGTGATGTCCTTAGGTTAGTTAGGTTTAATTAGCTCTAAGTTATAGGCGACTGATGACCTCAGAAGTTAAGTCGCATAGTGCTCAGAGCCATTTGAACCAAGCCAACAAACACAGAATGCCAGCCTAGGGTTAAATGTTCAGACGCAATTTTCATTTTCCCGTTAGCTAAATTGCGTTTTTGTTACAAATACTAGATTCAGTTTATAAATTCATCTTATTTCTCATCAGTTATTAAATGTATCTCAACATAAAAACTTTTTTACCACCTTTTCTAGTTAAAGTAATTGTTTCTATGTGACAAAAGGATTTAAGTTTTCCTATGTACGCACAATATCATTTTTGTATACTCTTCATAAATAAAATCTGAGTTAAGTTGCACGTCATGTTTATCTGTGTTTGCGATATTCACTAGTTACCTTAAGATGGCCTGAGAAACCGAAAGCCGGTTCGTGACCAGACAAACGTAATTTCGCAGAACATTTCGAAGTTTTTTTTTCTTTTTAATATTATTAAATTAAAATTCATCTAGACACCTTGCCAAAATGTTCTAGGCATTCTACACAATGAGGTGAAAAAGGTCATGGAATATCAATATATACATACAAATATGGCGGTAATATCGCGTACAAAAGGCATAAAAGAGCAGATCATTTACGGAGCTGTCGTTTGTACTCACGCGATTCGTGTGAAAAGTGTCCGACGTGATTGTGGCTGCACGATGGGAATTAACAGACTTTGGAAGCGGAATGGTAGTTGGAGCTAGATGCATGGGACATTCCAGTTCAGACGTCATTAGGGAATTCAGTATTCCGAGATCCACAGTGCCAAGAGTGTGCCGAGAATACCAAATTTCGGGCATTAAGTCTCAGCACGGACAATGCAGTGGCTGACGGGCTTCACTTAACGATCGGGAGCAGTAGCGATTGCGTAAATTTTTCAGTGGTAATATAAAAGCAACATTGCTTGAAATAACCTTAAAAATCAATGTAGAACGTACGACGAACGTATCCGTTAGGACAGGGTGACGAAATTCGGCGTCAGTGGTCTGAGGCAGCAGACGACCGACGCGAGTGCCTTTGGTAAAGCCGTCGGCACACAGACCGTGCATCCGAACGTTGAGCGTTGAGCGTGCCGAGTTTCTGACGTCATAGCGTGGAATAGCACGCTCAGGAGTCTTTCCGAACGTGCAGAGCAATATCTAGTAGTGGTGGGCAGAAAATCGCGTATCTGTTAGAAATCACAGTGACTGAGAAGTCACAGATATCACAGTACCAACTTTACAGAATCTAACTGCGATTTCAGTCACAGTTAGCAGTCGCAAGTAGTATTTCATATTCAAAGACGTGAGCCATCTATTGGTCGAATTTAGCACTGCTTTCTGCGATTTCAGTGACAAGTCGCAACTAAGAGTCGCAAGTAGCAACTAAAAAGCGCGGTTAACAGTGCCATCTGTTGGCCAAAGTTCGTACTACGTCCATCTCTGCGGTACGCTATGGAGTCCAACTGCGATTTCCGTGACAAGTCGCAACTAAGAGTCGCAAGTAGCAACTAAAAAGCGCAGTTAACAGTGCCATCTGTTGGCCAAAGTTCGTACTACGTCCATCTCTGCGATACGGTATCGAGTCTAACTGCGATTTCCGTGACAAGTCGCAACTAAGAGTCGCAAGTAGCAACTAGAAAGCGCGGTTAACAGTGCCATCTGTGGGTCAAAGTTCGTGCTACGCCCATCTCTACGATACACTATTGAGTCCAACTGCGATTTCCGTCACAAGTCGCAACTAAAGTTACGTTGTGCAAGACGCGACAGTTGGCTGCGACTGCGACGCTGCCCCCTCCTCTTTTCCCACCCTGGCAGACGGCGACACGGCCGCAAGACGACTGGAGTCGTCGCTGTTTCCCAAGCACCGGTCGGCGGCGGCGGATTCAAATACATAAGAAAAATAAGAATTCCGATTTTCTTGCTGTAAAAAATACTGTATGTTAATGCAACAAAGTTACATCGGCTCCCAGAGTTAATTTTTCGATACAGATTCTCCTTTTACTTTAAAAAATTGAAAAGTATCTCTTCCGGTTTTGCGTGTTTTTTTCGCTGTATATTACTTCTCTATCAATTGTAAGGAAAGTAAAAGGCACAAAAAATTGATGTTTGCGTATCTTACAGTTTCACATAACAGCTTGATAATGAGGTGCCTATTTTTCCGATATTCGTCACAGTTATCCCGATACTTAATTTACAAGTAACCTACTGCATAAAATTTGAATTGTGTACAGTGAAAAATGTGGTCGCTGGCTACTTTACATATAGTTTACGTTAGGTCATACATCGTTGCCGATGAAAAGAAGCTAACATATCGAAATTATTTTTAAATTTGAGATCAGAATGATATCGAACTCCGTTACCGAGATTTGGGCTCATATATCTCCGGGAGCGTCGCGACTAGCCGCCAGTTCTGTCGACGCGCAACGAGAATCGTGTGGTCATCACACGATAGAGAATGCATTTGTTTTGTTTCGCTGACACATTTGGACCTAATGAAACAATTTTATGTCATATTTCTCCGGTATGAGTTACTAATATTTCTCCATATGCTCTTGACAATTTCATTTAAAATGCCACGAAATGTAGGTTTCTTAAACCCAAGTGATCAAGCAGAACCCATTTTCGTGGTTTTGCTGAGGCATCTGAACCTGTTCCAAGCTTTCTTTCTCGTTTATTTCTCTGATACGAGTCCCGAATATTCCTCCATCTGTTTTTGCACATTTCACCTAAAATTCCAATGAAAGATAAGTTTATTAACAATAAGTGCACACTTGCGTCATTGCATTGTTTCAAGTTCTTGACAACAAGATTGGGTTACACCTTAAACATCTCTAGAATTTTCATTCTGAACGTCTACAGTATACACTGGCAGAAATGTGGAAGAAATAATGTCTGTACTTGTTTACAAAATTTCCCCAAATTATACTTGTCAGTTTCTCCCATGCAGAAACTTTTGGAACAAGCTAAGGCAACTTTCATAGCCGACTGAGTCTTTATTCCCATCCAAATGAACTTCCATATTCTTATATTCTGACAGCATACATCGTTATGGATGACATGAACATTTAATCTTGCCAAGCTGCACTCAAAAGATGACTCCAGGATTTACAAAAGACGAATTTCAATTGTGAACTGTGTCAGACCAGAAGGGCCTTGTAAAACAGTAGTGCACTTTTGGCACAAGTTTTTTGAGCACCATCTTCTACCAATGAATTGAAGTGAATGTGACAAATTACTTATTGCAGCATACTGTTTGCGCAATCTGTTGAGAAACGCCTTCCTCAAAAATGAGCATCTATTGATTACAGAAAGGTGTACAACAATCTGGTGGTGGTTTTTCACAACTACAAGGTGTCATCAAGACACCAATCTACCGTTTACTTTCAAAGTGAAGGTATTGTAAAATGTAACTTTCTCGTTGTGCTTTAGATTGTTCATTTTATAATGTACTTGCCGTTTTCAATTTTTATCGTCGCAAAAAAGAGTAATGCGAAAATTGACCTTAAAGTTCATTTTCGTCATTCTAATTCTACATCTGCATGGATTATACTGATTTTCATAACAGGCCTGAAAAATTTGCATTAATGGGAAAATATTATATATTTCACTCACCTGCCAGTTTCAACTGTGCACCAATTTCTTCCCAAATTCTGTCTCTGAACATAGTGTGTCTATATTTAGGGTTCTTCAAATCGTAAAGGCAAGGATGTTGCGAGACCAGCTCACAGAGAATCACATCCTATGAGTGGCTCATTTCAGTTTTCCTTGACTGGCTCGACATCTTCCTGGCAGCCGTACGTCTTTGTGCCATGCAACTTCTGTCGCAACACTGCTCACTGGTGCAGTGCTGCGGCAGCTGCCGCAACAGTCGCGCGTCGCATCCCAAACTCGAACTGCGCATGCGCCAGCAAGCAACTTCTGACGTCACGTAGCGACCCGTCGCAGTCGCTAGTGTGCGTCGCGTCTTGGACAACGTACCTTAAGAGTCGCAAGTAGCAACTAAAAAGCGCAGTTAGCACTGCCATCTGTTGAGCAAAGTTCATACTATGCTATTCGCTACCGAGTCAAACTGCAATTTCTGTGACAAATCGCAACTAAGAGTCGCAAGTAGCAACTAAAAAGCGCAGTTAACATACTTTTCCTAGTGTCATCTGTTGACCGACGTACGTACTTCGTTATGAGAGCCTTGTGCCTCACGAGATCGATGTGCTGTGTGTGCATATGAAGGGCTTATTTCAATAATGGTACAAGTCCATTTTTGTTCATTTTGAGATACAGAGTCGTAAAGTTAAATGAGCGCTGACAAATCTGCATTTGAGATACCAGAAATATTCAAGCATATGGCTTCTTGCTAGAGATGAACCTTTATTTATGTTTGTTTGGATCACTAATTTCAGAAGCATTATAGACAGAAAAGTGGAGGTAATGGACTTGTACCACTATTGAAATAAGCCCTTCATATTATATGACGACATGCACATTCAGCATCAGTTATGGTTGGTCAAATACTGCTGTGACTCTGAATGTATTATATTAATAAGAAGCAACATTGCTTTTTCTCCTGAAAATACCAAGTAACGTAACAAATGTGTTTGATTCTGCTTCCAATATGACAGTTTTGGTTAATACTCCACATGCCTACAGGACTTTGCAATGTTAACACAGCAGAACTCAGACATCTGTATAAGTGTAGAGAAATGAAAACAGTCATATGAATGCCTCACTTTTGTTCCGACACAGTTCAAGACTCGGGAGAAAAGTTTTACACCTGGTGTTCTACATGGCAACTTCACACACAAGAACTTTTTGCCGACACTACTACCACCTACATAAGTAAGCTTATCCTGTGTTACTTTCAAGTAATGCACTTAAGCTAATCCTGATTTAACTGGAAGATCTGTACTTCCCACTTTCATATCAACAGCCTCAAAATGCATATTGTAGACTTCGGGATATGTTACAGGTCAGTGTCACACCAAGATTGTGGAGAAAGGGGGGGGGGCGGCATGTCACTCTCCAACAAGTGTTTACCAATAAGTAAGTGGCGGAAAATTATGGGTATAGTACGGCTTAAACACGTGGAAAATGAGATTTTTATTATTCACTCACTGTATTCGACATTTATTATTCCTTTAAAATCGCACAACGACTTCAATAAAACACAGTTTAATCATTCACACACTTATTTCACAATTATTTCACTTTTAAACTGCAAATCCTCTACGAGCTGTCTTGAATCTTCACGAGTCTCTCTCAAAAACAGCCTTGATGTGGATAGATACGTACAGCAACCAGTAATCAGAGTCAGAACTGTGTCTGCAAAAACACAAGGATTATTAAACAATTTTTGCTGTCATTAATTACTAGCAATATAATTGACAGAGTAGATTGCTGATATTTGCTATAATGAATATCACATTTGCAAGAACGATCTCACTGAAGTAATGAAGTCCATCGAAACGCTTAGAAACTAACCTCTCGTCTGACGAAAACGGTCTAAAGACGCAGTGGCAATTTCTTCAGATCTGTTGACAATGATATTTTGAGTTATCACTTTACTGAGTGACTGAAATGTAGTTCAGGTACCTGTGAACATAAACATATGTTAGAATTCATTTTCTAAATACGAACTATTACGGTACTGTACGGCTACTTTTTCTTCAATACAAAATTAAAGCCAACGGAAGAAAAAACGTAAAACATACTTGCCAATGACAGGTTTGTTGAGATGCAATTTTCTGTGTTGACAGATGTAACTTTTTCATACGGTGGTAAGTCACAGAAATCGCAGAAGTAGCAGAAGTCACAGAAATTGCAGAAGTAGCAGAAATCGCGGAAGTAGCAGAAATCGCAGAAATAGCAGTGGCGGAGGGATACACGACCTATGTTCCTTAACTGCGACTCTCAACTGCGACAAATCACAGTTAAGAATAACAGATACTGAAAAGTAGCATTCGCAGAAATCACTGATATCGGAAAATCGCAGTTTAGCCCATCACTAATATCTAGCATGTCAGATATTTTGAGCGTGCGTCTGAGCGTTGACCAATGAGATGGCACAACGCCACCTACGTCACAAGCACTTCGTCTCCCTTCAGTACAGAGTTGTGAGGCGCCATATTGGCATTCATTGCAAGCCTATTTGTATATATGCCGTTTCTGAGGACCAGCAAATTGAGAATCACAGGAAAACCCGTTGCTAACTGTTTTGTTCGTTCCAATAAAATAATGAGAAACATCACATCTGTGGCAAAAGAATTATTGTAACTTGCGTATTATGAGAGTAGGCTATTTGAAGGCAGCGACACACTGACGATCGACCCAAAGCGTATTTTTCTTGGTACAATTTGTTATAATTAAATTTCAGTTAGTAACATATCTACGATTAAGGATTTCAGCAAGGGGTAACATAACCTGATTAGGTGACAAAGGTGTGATGTTGGCTTAGCGTAATGAATAGAATCACTGACCTCTAAGGACTGTTATAATGAGGCCGTTGTTTGCGTCTTGACTCTTCCAAAATTTTTTTCCTAACATTCGTGTTTTTATTTGGTTCTGATACTTTATTATTAGTTTAATATAAGCATATATTATAATATTTGATGGTATGTAAATATAAGTTCACCTTTTTTTTAGGGGTGACTTTGTTGGATTGGCTTAATCTACAGGATAGCTTGCGCTACTTGTATGAAGATATTTTGTTCCTTTTTCTTTTACGCCTCGTAGTTCACATGTTGCAAAGTTTCTGCTACTGTGTAGGAACAGTGATCAATTAAGACTGACCTTGGGGTTTTTACTAAAATGTGGGAATGATGAAACCTTATGCGGAGAAGTATTCCAAATTTGTAATGCACTGTTTGTAATGGAACTTCCATAAGCCTGTGTCCTTATTAATTGGACACGGCACTTTCCTTTTCGTGGACGATGGAGGAAATGTGCGTTTTAATAGAGCTAACATGGGGATTTTAGGCGCGCCCGTAATCAGTGTGACTTACGAACCAGAAACATCCCTCAACTGCCGCTGGAGTGCGTTGCGATCGCGTATACCACGTTGGGGCCCACGTACCGTATGCACAAGTCGCATCGTTCCTGAGCGTTGAGCAGCACGTTGAACTTGCCACGCTCCACGTTAACGTTCAACAGCACGGTCCGTGTGCCGACGGCTTAACAGCGCGATATCGCCTGCAGCGGCTCTCCTGGGCTCGTGACGATATCTGATAGAGCCTAGACGACTGGAAAACCGTGGCCTGGTCAGATGAGCCCAGATTTCCGTTTGTAAGAGCTGATAGTGAGGTCTGAGTGTGGCACAGACTCCACGAAGCGATGGACCCAAGTTGTCAACAAGGTACTGTGGAAGTTGGTGGTAGGGAATGGACTAGGTCCTCTGATCCAGTTGAACCAGTCATTGACTGGAACCAGTTCCCTAAAATATTCCTTGACTGGCTACCGCTGCTACACTTCGAATTATTTTACAGGGTGTCAGTACAACGTGGGAGATACTCTTTTCGTCTGTTTCTGCCGGTACGTTTGATATCAGCACATGTGAGAGGCACTGTTTATTTACTCGTGCATCGGTACTGCAGAAATTATGTCGTCCGGATTACAGAGGTATTACTTCAGTTAGTACACAGGTCATATCTCACTGACGGATGCAGCGATATTCAAACAGTACAGTTCACCTATGTTTTCCGCCATCTAAAAAATTGTCAGTGGTGTGTCAAACACAAGTTTAGCTTTATAACAGAAAGATTTATAATGTTATAGAATTATATTTAAGAAGCAAAAATTAATTGAATTGAAATATTAAAATTTATTACTTTATATCTAAAATACTAATTATCTTAATGTATACTTTTAGCTACCGTCGGAACCAAGAAGGTCGATGGTATTTACTTACTTACTGACATAGTGAGTAAGTATTTAACTTAAAAAAATGATAATAAAGAAGCTATACAACAAGCAAGAGATGCGTCGTTATATTTCTACAAACGGTAATGACCGAAAGGTGCATGTTAATTAGGAAGATACTTGACAGAAAGAAACGACATTCACTTATTTCTCAACCAGAGTTGGTTACAGCAATTTATTGCACTGTGTAAGTTATTTAATCGCATCAGTTACTAATGTTGTAGAATAGTTGCTAACAGACATTAATTACACTTTCCAATAGTGACACAAACTTCTGCGCAATCCACCTGTCTCCATATCAGAGGTCATATGCCTGCGTGGTGGCGCTCAACTTGGAGAAAAGCGGGTTCAAATCTTGGCGGTGGAAGATATTTCCACCGCCAGTATTTGGCCGACAACGTGAGGAGTGGTGGGAGCAAACATCTCCTAAACAGTTTACTTAGCCTCACTGTACTGGATTAAATTTCGAACCTCTCTGCAGTTTCTCACGAAGTGAGAGCGAATGACAATGTTTACGGTATTCAGCCCATCAGATGAAAACGTCCGGCTCGGCGGGCCGCTTGAGAGAGGTGTCCTGTGCGCCGGTGTCAGGTTTCACACTGTGACTACTCTCATCACCATACAACTATCACAACGTCTCGAGAAAAGAGGTCACCGTGCACGGAGATGAAAACCCTTTCCGATAAGGCGATTGAATCTACTCCTCGAGGTCCCCCACACAACAGTGTCTTACGACCCTTTCTTTCGCCCGATGTTTAGTCTTCCTCATGATCGTTACCACGGCGGAACCGTGCTATCCCACCACCAAGGCAGCTCTTGCAGGACGACTTAAAATTTACATATTTGATTCTGTGTGGATATTTGGAAAGCTAATGTCGGCATTTGGGGGGAGGGGGGGGGGGCAGATTCCTTAGGCTGGTACTATCACGCTTCCAGTGACTATTCTGCACAGGTTAAGCCTTCCTCGTAGTAGTGTAGGTATGTACTCTTTGATCCATTTTTGTTTACATCGGCGACTCTGGCCCACTAAGGTCATTAACATGGTGATGTTATCATCCTTACCAGTGACGCCCTCAGGGAGGTCACTGCTGTTAATAGTGATATCATTATCATCCTCATCAGTGGGAAGCCACTCACCCTCCTCCTCCCAGTCCGCTCCACTCATCCTATCTCTAGTCAATCATGACGCAGTATTAAAAATCCAAGGTGGCGGAAATAGTCCAATTGTGTTAATGGGAAATTGAAAACCGTCTCCTCCCGTCTCCCTATTCCCATCGAATCAAACAAAATTGGCAACATGTGGATGGCGATTAAGCTGCAGATGTTTGCCTGGGAAGATCTTACACATCCTCCAATCAGTCCTGATTCCCCACATACTACACTCATGGAAATGGAAAAAAGAACACATTGACACCGGTGTGTCAGACCCACCATATTTGTTCCGGACACTGCGAGAGGGCTGTACAAGCAATGATCACACGCACGGCACAGCGGACACACCAGGAACCACGGTGTTGGCCGTCGAATGGCGCTAGCTGCGCAGCATTTGTGCACCGCCGCCGTCAGTGTCAGCCAGTTTGCCGTGGCATACGGAGCTCCATCGCAGTCTTTAACACTGGTAGCATGCCGCGACAGCGTCGACGTGAACCGTATGTGCAGTTGACGGACTTTGAGCGAGGGCGTATAGTGGGCATGCGGGAGGCCGGGTGGACGTACCGCCGAATTGCTCAACACGTGGGGCGTGAGGTCTCCACAGTACATCGATGTTGTCGCCAGTGGTCGGCGGAAGGTGCACGTGCTCGTCGACCTGGGACCGGACCGCAGCGACGCACGGATGCACGCCAAGACCGTAGGATCCTACGCAGTGCCGTAGGGGACCGCACCGCCACTTCCCAGCAAATTAGGGACACTGTTGCTCCTGGGGTATCGGCGAGGACCATTCGCAACCGTCTCCATGAAGCTGGGCTACGGTCCCGCACACCGTTAGGCCGTCTTCCGCTCACGCCCCAACATCGTGCAGCCCGCCTCCAGTGGTGTCGCGACAGGCGTGAATGGAGGGACGAATGGAGACGTGTCGTCTTCAGCGATGAGAGTCGCTTCTGCCTTGGTGCCAACGATGGTCGTATGCGTGTTGGGCGCCGTGCAGGTGAGCGCCACAATCAGGACTGCATACGACCGAGGCACACAGGGCCAACACCCGGCATCATGGTGTGGGGAGCGATCTCCTACACTGGCCGTACACCACTGGTGATCGTCGAGGGGACACTGAATAGTGCACGGTACATCCAAACCGTCATCGAACCCATCGTTCTACCATTCCTAGACCGGCAAGGGAACTTGCTGTTCCAACAAGACAATGCACGTCCGCATGTATCCCGTGCCACCCAACGTGCTCTAGAAGGTGTAAGTCAACTACCCTGGCCAGCAAGATCTCCGGATCTGTCCCCCATTGAGCATGTTTGGGACTGGATGAAGCGTCGTCTCACGCGGTCTGCACGTCCAGCACGAACGCTGGCCCAACTGAGGCGCCAGGTGGAAATGGCATGGCAAGCCGTTCCACAGGACTACATCCAGCATCTCTACGATCGTCTCCATGGGAGAATAGCAGCCTGCATTGCTGCGAAAGGTGGATATACACTGTACTAGTGCCGACATTGTGCATGCTCTGTTGCCTGTGTCTATGTGCCTGTGGTTCTGTCAGTGTGATCATGTGATGTATCTGACCCCAGGAATGTGTCAATAAAGTTTCCCCTTCCTGGGACAATGAATTCACGGTGTTCTTATTTCAATTTCCAGGAGTGTATTTCTATATTTTCGGTGCCACTGCAGTGGAGCGATCGGGGGACACGTGGGACAATGGTCGGACTCGTGTTTGAAGGCAACCCGGTCGGGCTGAACGCCTTAGACACACTATCCAGCGAGTGCAGCAAGCTGGAGGATACGAGAAAGTACCCAAATATTTTAAGATACACAGGGGAGTGTTATACCGGAGGAAAGATGAAGAGACGAGCAAATGGAGACTGTTTTCCCCAACAGGCATGGGGAACAGTTAACAGCCTACGTCCATTTAAGTCACTGACATTACGGGTCCGAAAAGTGCACTGAAATCCGAAAGGAGCAACAGTGTCCCTAATTTGCTGGGAAGTGGCGGTGCGGTCCCCTACGGCACTGCGTAGGATCCTAAGGTCTTGGCGTGCATCCGTGCGTCGCTGCGGTCCAGTCCCAGGTCGACGGGCACGTGCACCTTCCGCCGACCACTGGCGACAACATCGATGTACTGTGGAGACCTCACGCCTCACGTGTTGAGCAATTCGGCGGTACGTCCACCCGGCCTCCCGCATGCCCACTATACGCCCTCGCTCAAAGTCCGTCAACTGCACATACGGTTCACGTCGACGCTGTCGCGGCATGCTACCAGTGTTAAAGACTGCGATGGAGCTCCGTATGCCACGGCAAACTGGCTGACACTGACGGCGGCGGTGCACAAATGCTGCGCAGCTAGCGCCATTCGACGGCCAACACCGCGGTTCCTGGTGTGTCCGCTGTGCCGTGCGTGTGATCATTGCTTGTACAGCCCTCTCGCAGTGTCCGGAGCAAGTATGGTGGGTCTGACGCACCGGTGTAAATGTGTTCTTTTTTCCATTTCCAGGAGTGTATATAAAGAATGTTCCGTGTAATACATAACAGGCAGAATTAGTTCTTTTTGCATATGGCACTAGTGATGTAATAAAGCCAAGCATACATGCATCTCGCATGATGAACATAAGTTTAAAATGAGATGAATTCGTGCCTATAGGTAGGTACCGACAGTTTTTCATCTCACTTAGCATCCGTGAAAGTAATAATGCTTAGGACATACATAGATGATGTCTTCTTTCATTATGAACTGTCCCTTCTTCTTTTTTCCAGAACAGGAGTTTGGAAATTTCTTCTAGGGTTATTGAGAATATTGTTTCGCTCAACTGGAAACTACTTTTATGAAGCGTGGCACAACCTGTAGCATTGACGTATATATTCTCGACATGTATTAGTTAAGTGCAGCCTGTATCAAGGTTTATTTTTGTAAATCTAATTGACAGTCGCTAAAGTATTCACTCTCTTTCGGCATGTCCCATCAACATGTAAGGGCGCGGTTCACAACGTTCGTTTCGAAACAGAACACAGTGGGCATCCGCGCTTCGGCGCGACTGTCTGCTGTGGCGAAGCCAGCCAGATGGCACGAGGGAGCGGCGTGACACAATCGGACATGATAAAGCTGGCCGTTTAATTAGCGCGCGTCAGTGGACAGCAGGCGGCAGGCAGCAGTCGGCGCGTCGTGTCGTCTCGCGTTAATCTGCTGCTGGCCCTGTTTCTGAAGCTGCGCCACTCACCTCGCGTCGCAAAGAAATACATCATTTTTTCCCATCCCTGTGCGTAGCTCGCCGCCTAATTTATACTAACAACTGCACATAAATCAACCGAGGCTGCATTTCTCCAACTTCATCCACAGCACGACCCCTTGTTACATCTAAAAATAAAATACACATACATTTCTATGACTGGATGGGATCAATATGTAATGCGTTTTTCAAGAATCGTGCAGTGAGAAATTTAGTGTAAAAATATTAAGTGTAATTCCCTTTCGGAAACGCACGGGCGACGAGGTAGAGGTAGAGATCCAGCTGTCAAGGGCCGCGGGAGAAAAGATTACGGCTGTGTGGCTGGCACGGGGCCTTTCATCTTCCCAGCAGTTATTAAGCAGCCGGTTCTCTGCCTGACACCCCCTTAGTCCACTTGGGAGCCTTCTGGAGGGAATTAGGTGTAAGAAAAATCCCCGCTCTTAGCTACCAGTCAACTTCGCACCTGGCCGACGAAGCTCTCTTCCGTAGCGTGTGTATTATAAAAGGTTCGTTTATAACGCTGCAGAATTGATAAGGAGCCTCAAAAGATCCACATTTGTATGTAACAAAAACCCTCGAGCATTTAGGTTCGAATCTGCAGACTGATAAGCAACGCTCCCAGTTTATCTGAAATTGCCTTACATGTTTCGTGGAAAAGTAATACTTGTTGTCATTACCCAGCACGTTGCACGGACCTCGCAAGCCGATCTTCAGGATCAGTTTATTACGGAAAAATCTGTGGATATTCAAAACTAGTGTTACACTACGAGCCCTGAAACAAGAGACGATATAGCTTGTGCAGTGTACTACTCTACAGAACTGTTAGCGAAACTGGATGCAATTAATAAAACAAATAATAATAACCAACTGATCGAGAAACTTTCATAAAGAAATGGCCGAAGGAATCGTTCATTATAGCAACTGCGGGGTGTTTACTGATCAAACAGGACTCTAGACTGCAGCTGAAACTGTAGAGCATGCAGGTGAAGGGTGTACTTCACATTCAATCTCGGAAAAAAGCCTTCCAGTTCACCGGAAGAAAGTGGAGACGAGACAGAAATCGACAGAATTTCATCAGAATCGAAGATAAATAGAAAGCTATATTTTTATAGACGTATTCTCGATATTCTTATGCAGCGTTAAAATACTGCGCAAAAAGTTCATGAACTAAATGAACAATTTTCCATTTTTAATAATAAGTAATTGCAGTAAGACATGCCGAAAGACGGTCGTTGTGGCCGAGCGGTTCTAGGCGCTTCAGCCCGGAACCGCGCGGCCGCTACGGTCGCAGATTCGAATCCTACCTCGGGCATGGATGTGTGTGATGTCCTTACGTTAGTTAGGTTTAAGTAGTTCTACGTTCTAGGGGACTGATGACCTCAGATGTTAAGTCCCTTAGTGCTCAGAGCCATTTGAGCCATTTGAACATGCCAAACTTCGTCCAAAATGGGCATTGAACTCGACCGCGTCAAAAATTATGAGCAAACAAAAAACTAATAAACAGCTGTGGCGATGGTATAACCAACTGAATAAAGGTGGAACAAATCACGAAAAGTATAAAATGATCGATTCGTAGGCCTATAATCGTTCTGAAGAAGCCAGGAAGCACGGTTACAGCCAAATTATTGCTGCAGTGGGCGATGTCGGTAGCGGCTTCATTCTAATCTGAAAATATTGAATTTAAAACATGGTGTGATACCTTGAAGACAAACATAGAATTCAACAGCGATATGTTACCGAATACATCAGCACGAAGGAAAAACGCATGTTCGAGGAATTATTGCAAACTGCAGAGAGTTATCACAGTGAAACGTCTGCTTTAATTCCGCAGTTCGACCCGATTTTGTGGTTAACACGGTTATGCGACTATCACATCATCGGTACAAGAATATTGTGACTCCGAGGTGAAAAGGTCACTGAACTTTCTGTCAACCAGTTACATAACTGACGCATTCATATACCGTCCAATACGGCATAACACTGTCCGGAAAACTCCTGACAACAGCCTTCACTGTCTTCAAGATGTTTGCAGAAAATTCAGTCCTCGAATGCAACAAGAGGTGAACCAACTAATGGAACAACGTCCGAGTGTGTACGTAACCACCACAAGGTGCGGGAACTTGACAAAAGAAACAAAGACTAGATCGGGAAACATGCGCAACTTAAGGTTCAAAATGGCTCTGAGCACTATGGGACTTAACATCTACGGTCGTCAGTCCCCTAGAACTTAGAACTACTTAAACCTACCTAACCTAAGGACATCACACAACACCCAGTCATCACGAGGCAGAGAAAATCCCTGACCCCGCGCAACTTAAGGTTTGGAGGATCAGAACGTTAGTTAGAATTGCGAGTTTAGATTTGACAGTAAAATGGTGCTCATTGAGGGGCCTTTTCTGTCGACAGGTCAGTTGATATTTTGCTACCATTACTAGTTATATGGGTTTTGAATTTTTTGTGAATAGTGTAGTTTAGGCGTCTCACCGTGAGCATTGAGATGAGATGGCAGTTATATCGGAAACTGATTTCAGTGCTAATTTTGTGGATTTATGAAACAATGTAGCTAACTACATAATTCGTTAAGCAAATTTCATTCATTGCAAAGAGGAACATTCAAAATAAAGATATAAATGGATTTAGGAATCTATCAAAAAACGTGATTGCTTCCACATTAAATCAGTTTTGTTGCACAGTTATTGCACATGTTTCCTTCTTCTGTACAGGTTTCACGCAACCACTTTTTGCCCATGACACACTGAATCAAGTCTATCTGTGGTCAGTTTTTATCGTATCGGTTAATGGCACACTGAGCACAACAATGACTGCCTGTTTCGCTAATCCTAGATCGTTTTTAGGCCTAATTTGCTGTGACCCAGCTCGTGCCTCACCAGTTCGACTTTTTCTGTGTTCCCCAACAGTAGTTGTCGATACCAGCACTATTTTTCGAATTTTGGACAGGTCAGTATTATCTCAGTTGTTTTCTGAAAACTTTCATATATTTTTATACACAGTATGTTACATTTCAAGCTAAAATTTATGAAAATGAATTACTTTATAAAATGTTTTAGTCTCGATGTTATAATAGATAAGTACTAGTTCAGAATGCGCAGTTAAACTTAGTTTTATAGAAACATTTGAAATTACGAAATATTGGCACACTTAAAATTTCTATTATTACCCAATACTGTACTGGTTACTATGTTTATTTCTGTATTCATTTATGAAATAATAATCGAAATTAATAATGTAACAGAAACTAGTAGAAAGTCATTTGCTAAGAAAAATCGTAAATCCTTTGGAATATGGTTATTTCCGCAGCGTGTGGAGGTCGTAAGCATGCCTTTGATGTAATTGGACGTATTTTTGTATTTTGTTCGCGCAATGTAATTTCGGCTTTGTTAATGTGAAAAATCAGAAGACTGTATGCCATACTAAAATGTGAGAGAATATATTTAAGTAAAAACAAAAATTCTGAAACAACACTCTTCAAAATTATTTAGATCAATCCAGCTTCAAGAATCATACGCCCTAGACAAGAAAAACTGGAGCCAACTTTACATGACGAGCTAAGTAAACTAGAAAGCTTATTGTAATCTTCACTCCTCTCAAACCTTCATAAAAGACTAATGCGGACAATAGTTGTAATTAGGAAGGAGGGGACAGATTACAAGCCACACAGAAAATCCTCCTCATTAACGTTGTTTACCGGTGGTCATTTGCGTAATTCGAGGCACTCGCTCAGTGGTTGGTTTATTAGCCAGTACCGATGTACATGAGCGCTTAGAAATACGAGCTGTAATTACTGAATCGGCTGTTTATTCCAGTCTGCAGTTAGGAAATCCCTCTAATTACGGGGCTTCCAGATACTCAGACAATAGACTTGTGTGCTTGAGCTGTGTTAACGTACGCATAAGACGTAGGTTCGATTATTTTAATTTTCTATACCTTCATTTCCACATTGAAAATTTTGGCAGCAAACTGAAGCACTCGGATTGAAACGAACCAGACTGAACTTTGTAGAAGTCCCATATTACTTACATTCTGCGCAAGTTTAACCATGTTTATGGCACTTGTACCACATTACTACACAAAGACACGCATTAAAATGGAAAAACACGTTTACAGTGTTTTTTCTTTGTGTGATCCATTTTCACAAAAGGAATTGTTGAACGTCCACATTTATTTATTAATAATATACATATAACGTATTCCAGTGAACTGTCTTTATTTTCGCTGTTTATATGTACAAGATGTTAGCGATTTCTGAGTTACGTAACTGCATTTCCAGACACCCATGTGTCTGTCCAGTCAATCGACTGTGGAATACAATTAGCAAATTAAATAACGTACATATAGAAGTAATGGTGTGCAAGCTCATTTCACGGGCATGTAAATAAAAAAGACATTACTAACAAAACTATTGATGTCGAGAAAGGTACGCCTGTCGACAAAGTGACAACATCATGAAGCGTTTAAGTAAAGAATTCATTAAGAAAATCTGTACTGATGCCGGGATACGTACACCTGTCTGACATAAAATGTTTACTGGAATACAAGAAACATCATATATCACTTTTATAACACTCTTAAGCAAAAATAATGAAAAGGAATTTGCTTATAAGGTTTCGCACTTGGAATTCACATGACATCATATGGCAAATACGCAATAGTGTCTCTTTCCTGGAGACCAAACATCTTTTCTGTGGGAGCCAACATGGATTCGTCAATAAAAGATGTTGTGGATATCAGCTCTCTCTGTATATTCGAAAGATCCAGAAGTCAACAGCGCCCAGGTTGTTACCGTGTTCCTTGACTTCCGGAAGGCATTCGTTCATGTAAATTCCTGCCATGCACATCTCGCGATATACCCTGACGGGAAAATGAGAGACAATCGAGATGATACGGAAGATTACTGACAGTCATTCTTCACGCGCAGAATTCATATGAAACAAGAAAGGAAAAAAGGAATGGGTACGACAAGTACTCGCCGCTAGACAGCACACGGTTTCTTGCGGTGTATAGATGAGGATATGGACGTCCAAAAGCTACGAGTAATCAAGAAAGGAGGGTGTATTTCGTGATAAGGATGTAAGCTGGTTTACAAGACAATAAAAAACTTCTTAACAAACCATCTAGCATACAATATTCTCCAAAATATGTGATTAGAAAAGATTCGAAACCAAAGACGCAACGCTTTTTAAATGTAACAGAATATCTACTTGAGGATGTAGCTCTTTTGCAGCGGTGACACACCTGAATAAATGTTTCGAGAAGTTTATGCCGCGTCTAATTTGTCAGTGTAACAACAGTGATCGGTGGAATCGTCCACCGCCTAGAGAAATCATCAGCGCCACCAATGTTCTTCAGTCACTCACATCTGCGGTAGCTTATGGAAGTTCCATGTCTCCTTGACATCTCCATGACATAATTCGGCCAACTGAAGGACTTAACCGCCAACTAAAATCTCTCCAGACGATGACGACGGAGAAAGTCGTCGAAAGCTCGAGTCTGACAAATCTGGTGCGGAAGGGACTCCTTGAAGCATTTGTTCTAGAATCTGAACTTATCTTCGGCAGCAACAAAAAACTTAATAACAACTGTGTTTACCTTCAGAAGGCTCTCCATGACGTAGCTCATCAGCTCCGCAGAATCGCACTAAAAAAATAAAAAAGGAAAAGAATAGAGGTTCACGCTTGAATAGCTGTGATTCGCCTCCACGATGAATCCCACTCGTCCACTACAGAAAGAAAGGAAGGAAGACTGGAGTTAACCTCCTGTCGATATTGAGGTCGTCATAAACGGTGCGCAAGCTCGTAAAGATTCAGGGATGGGGAAGGAAGTCGGCCGTGCCCTCTAGAACGAACCATCCCAGCATTTGCCTGGATCGATCTGGATAATCCCTGAAACGATAAATCTTAATATTCGGACTTGGAGTAGCACCTTCGTCCTCCCGAATGCGAGTCCAGTGTGCTAACCGCTCCGCCATCTCTGTCGGTTACGCTGCAGGACGCAGTCCCCGAGACCTCACAGGCCAGTCTATGCGGTCAGTTTCTTTACTTTGCCCTGACTTCACACACATGATCGTAGTTACATCTGTGACTGATTTTCATTAACATTCACACGTCCCAGCAAGATAACCACCCGTTGGTGGCGACAAGAGCCCCCTTTACCGTGTTGTACTGCTCCTCAGCAAAATATTCTGAGAGCAATGTCTCTTGCACAAACTCAATCCGAAATCTAGAATGTAACGGCAGTGCACTGAATGACAAGTTCAGATACTGTGCTCGACATCAGTAGCGTAATCCGGTACTGTACTCTATGCATGCAGCAGAGGTTGATTCTGAAATCATCTTTTTCTCATTAAATTGGGTACTTGAATTCGAAGAACAATAGACGACGGAGTTCCAAAAGATTTTCTTCAATTACATTAAGAACTTCTTTATGCTACACGAAATAGACTGTCCGACAAAAAGAGAGAAGCACACAGAAGGGGAGGACGAAACGAAATGAAACTTCAAGGATTGAGAATGTACGTCTTGTTGTCTCGGTGATTACATAATCGAGTCCAATTTACAAAGAACTTGACAATATGAACCTACTTATCAGTACACAGCCTCTGGCCAGGATGCATGCGCTGATTATGTTGGGAAATATAAATCCGTTGTATCCTCCTCTGATGCAAGCTTGCCCACAATTGTTGTAACCGGTCCCTGATATCCTGAATGCTGGCACTGGGATGAAGTTAACGTCCTAGATGGTCCCCCGCACATTCTGTTGGGGAGAGATCTGATGATCTTACTTGTTACAGGAATACTTCAACATAACACACACACAATTTTAGAAGCGCTTACCCTGTGCAGACGTGCATTTTCCTGTTGCAAAACAGCACCACGGTACTGTCTCATGAGAGCTAACACATGAGGGTGCAAGATATCCGTGACCTACGGTTTTTATGTCAGAGTTCCGTCAATCACTACCGGCTGTGACCTGAAGTCATAGCAATAGCTACCGTGATACCAGAAGAAACGCTGCTGTGTGTCTCGCCAGGTTGTCTGGGTAGTGCAGAACCGCGATTCACCGTTGGACACACTGCGACTTACTAGGCACGGCACCACTCGAAAGGCAGCCGTTTGAGCTGTGGCTCAGCCCACACGTGGGATGGTCATTCCTTAGTCCCCCCTGTGCTAATTTCCGACTAATGGTGTAATATGACAAGGAATCTTATAGGGAGTCAGGGACAGACGTGAAGGGGTTCGATATACACTGATCTTTCTGTCTGGTGGCCAGACGTCGGCTGGAACCTCGGCGACGAGTATGTCCTGGCGTTCCCATGCAGCCAATTAGCGGGCCACTGCCACACTCGAACCCCCCACAAATCTGAATATTACACGATTCGAAAAGCGGGCTAAATGGAGACCCACAGTGAGGTCACTTCAACTGCCAGGTGCTGATAACGCTTTCTCATACGAGTACACAGCATCCCCGTGTCAATAAGAGTGATCACTCAAGATCTGACTCTGTTGACACCCTCTTATATGCCCTAACAGGCCTGTTAGCAACAATAAACTCGAATAAAACTAAAGCACTTTGGTAATTGATCTACCTGTCACAGAGAATTGAGGCACTAATCATTTACATACCGGCCGATGGTGCGTAAGAGCACATAATTACTTTGGCATGTTTTCTGGCTGTGTCACGTTTCTGTCAAGCAATCTATCTGACGGATCTTTCTCCACCATACCACATGTTCTTATAGATATCAGAACTCTATACTATACCCTGTTTTCAGAGAACAAACAGCTAACGAAAAGACCTACGATTATTTCTTGCAGGATAATTCAAAGCACATATTGCCAATGTGCCCTTAAAAGTGGAATGAGGAGTGTTCTTATAAGCAAAAATACATAGCAATGTTCTTATAAACACTTTGGCAGTGCGTGTTCTTACATTGTCCTGCATGAAATAACCACTGGTTAGTTCTCTGAAAAGAGTACAGTATATGTTTCACATACGACAATCTTGGAGCTGTTTCCCAAGTCCCCCAAACACGCCGTTTCATGTAACACCGATACACCACATGGCTTAGTCCGCACCGTATGCTGCGATCCGAACCTGCCTGCCAGACATTAATTCCAGAGTAAAGTGCTTGCGACGTAAACTGAGTGAAATCGTCGATACACCTTCGAACGAGAGTAGCTGACATTCGTGCATCATAGTATGATACTTCAAAGCTGTCCCGTTGTTCAGTAATGTGGCTCGCAGCGAGAGGCTGGCTACACTGACCACTCGAAGTTATTCTTATCGTGAGATGGGTGCACCTGCTCGCCGTCCACTGTCTACATGGGCTCAAAGATATGTGCTTTAAGAGCTATGAGCACTTGCTTATCTTAGAATCTGTGAAGCATATGTCTTCTACTAAACAAGAGCTCATAGCTTTTAAGGTATGCATTTAAAGCCCATGTTTACTCGAATTTTTCTTTTGTTTTTAGTTTCGTCGATTTTAGAATGCGATGACTTTGATTTCACCCACCCTATGACACTGGGCTCTTTCGACATGAATTCGTTGTTATTGAGTCTGTTGTCTGCGTTAAGATACCTGTGTTGGACGGCGGGTGGATAGTAGTATGAGAAAAATATGAAATATAGTAATATTAGCCGTCTTTTATGAGCTCCTGAAAACTGTTTTTGTGGTCAGCCAGAAAGCGATGAAGAACATTCTGACCATAGTTTTCAGTCAGCAAGTCCACATTCTTCTTTTGCTCACCGAAAGAAATGTTTCTACTCTCTGTTTACTCCGCGGGATCAGGGACTACGATTATAAATGAAAGTTCTAACTGATTCAATTATATTTACCAAATTTCACGCGCATAATACAGTAATATTCCTGCTAATAATTATAGTTATAATAATGGTGTCTCTGTAATAAACAGCACTATGAGCAGTCCAGAGGCGACCTAGACGGTAAGTTTCCATTAAATGGCCTTTCGCCCTGACTTCTGATAATCAAAGTTAATTGCCCGCCACAAAAGTGGAAAATAATGTCAGCACTTGACACGCGGTTTGTTAACATTACGGGCGGCACACGTACAGTTACTTTTGCGAAATCTAAGCAGCCGGCCGGTGTGGCCGAGTGTTTCTAGGCGCTTCAGAGTGGAACCGCGCGACCGGTACGGTTGCAGGTTCGAATCCTGCCTCGGGCATGGATGTGTGTGATTCCTTAGGTTAGTTAGATTTAAGTAGTTCTAAGTTCTAGGAGACTGATGACCTCAGATGTTAAGCCCCATAGTGCTGAGAGCCATTTGAACCATTTTTCGAAATCTAAGCGATCCAGGACGGTGTACAGTCCTCGCGAGTTCACTTCCTACTTGTACCAAAAACATGCCTTTTGTTTCAGCCTGGCTGTGACGTCACCGAGGCAGCGCATAAGCCGGCGTTTGACTGAAGCGGACCGTATGGTAGCTGGGTGCGAAGCGAAGTCATTGGCTCTCAGGCCGTATTTATATAGGGCGCAGCAGAGGGCCGAAGGTAACACCTGCCGTCACCCGTTCTATCCACAAATAGCAGCATCTAAATGGCCGTTTTCTCGGACACATAGTTTTATAACACTTTCGTGAAACAATTTAGAACCTTCGTAATTTTTGTATGAATGGAGTTATATTGGCTTTAATCATAGAAAGAGTTTCAACTCGCCTGCATTTAAACTTTGGCGGCTAGAAATTTTAAAACAGAACCAAATGTAGAACATGACGTCTGAATTACATCTTTAAGAAACCTTGTATTGATTGTTATTTACATCAGTCTTGAAATTTTTTATACCTCATTATTTAATAGATGTATCACCAAGTGCTGTAGTCAGAACTGTCTATCATTAATATAAATGGTACTTAATCTACTAGAAATAAGCACGTTTTTGTTCCAAATTTAGTTTTCAGTAAATTACTTGTAAACTATTAGAGGCAGCTTAGTGGGGTCACATAGCAAGGTTCTTATATCGAACTGAAGCTTTCTAAGACTAATATTTAGCGCATTGGATTTCTCTCAAAAACTCCGATTTTGACCAAAATACTGTTCTGATCAAGTTGAAACTCGTAACGGTTGAGTCTGACATTCGTTTGCTCTCAAGAATATTGCACCGTATAACATTCAACAATAGGCGCTACAGTCTGGAGCCGCGCGACCGCTACGGTCGCAAGTTCGAATCCTGCCTCGGGCATGGATGTGTGTGATGTCCTTAGGTTAGTTAGGTTTAAGTAATTCTAAGTTCTAGGGGACTGATGACCTCAGAAGTTAAGTCCCATAGTGCTCAGAGCCATTTGAACCATTTTTTAGGGAAACATATTCATCTGATCACTCTGAGAACTGAAATATACTGAAGCATGTAGTGACAAAAGTTTCAAAGAGATACTTTAATTTTTAATTCTATCCTTCCATTATGGTGCAATACTTGTACCGATATGCTACGCAGAGGCGCGTGATAATGACGTGGCGTTATTAGCAGTGAAGTGGGATATGTTCCGGCACACTCGCTCTCTTTTGTATCTCTCAAATGATACAGCGCCTGTTTCGACGAACCTACTATAAATTTTGCTCTTTACTATAGTGTCGGATAGCAAAGGTTCTGTACTGCAGCACTCACTGGCAGATTCCAAGCTATAGCCTGACAGACATAGCTTCTCACGTCAAAATAACCTCGAGTACTTAGAGAACCCACTCGTCATGGTAATATTTCAGATACAATGACAAATAGACCATAACGTCTCGATTTAAAAACTGTTTAATTTTTTCAGTCTGCAGATCGCTTTTTTTATTTTCAGATTACCATTTTCGGGCAATGTCGCCCATCTTTAAATCATATTTTATAGTGACAGATCAATGTGTCACTTCCATCACGACAGGTTCCTCTGTAAGTGCAACACGTGATCGGAAGGTGGGCGTCAGTGTATAAAACTGAATTGCAAATAAACAGCAGCAATCTGCAGACTGAAACAACTACACAGTTCTTTATAGTAAGGATCGTGGATAACTCCCTTGTGTCGAATCCGTCCAGTTCTGAAATCTCGTTTTGATTTACGTAAAGGAGATAACTACTGACAACAAAACTGTCATAGTATCAGTTTCTGCAGTTGTTAAAAGAAATGATAGGAAAGGTAGAAAAAGCTTCTGCTTAGCAAGCACGACGGGAAACAGATTGCGAACTACCTTCCTCCAACATTCATATCTGCAGTTAAAAATATAGAGTTGCAATGTGCAAAACTCAAGAATATTGCACCGTATAACGTTCAACAGAAGTTTACAGGACAATTCGAGTAAGGTATCAGTGTTGCAAAAAGATCCACTGTGGTTCAGTAGCCATATTTGTAAGTTACTGCGAAGGCAAAGAGAACTTCATCACAAACTGAAAGCCGACTCCTTGTTGGAGAACAATATCTGGTCAAAACCAAAATGAACGTAAGGAGAGCATCGGGAGGAGCAGTTGAGGAATTCGATAACAAAATTTTACCTACCACCCGACGAAAGGATTTGAGAAATTTTGGCCCTTCTTGTAATCAGCAAACGAGTCAAAGAAGCCTACATAGTTAATCAATGACGATACCGACACCGAAACTGAGAATGACCCAGAGAAGGAGGAAATACTTCATTTCTCTTTCAGATCTTGTTTCCTTGCGGATGATCGTACTCAAGTTTCTGCTTTAAACTGTTGCGCCAATAACGAAATAACAGATATTGAGATAAGTGGACTTTTATTAAAGATCGCCAGAAATGTTGTAACTGAAAAAGAGCGACTGGACATGTTGGGATAACTGTAAGATTGTGTACAGGATGTAAATAAATTCCCTTTACAGACTTTGAAGGAAGATTCCTCGCTCCAAAACAAAGAATAATGCTTTGAAAACGTAGGCTCTGAAACACACACCGCAAGAGTTATCAGCACTTGTTCATATTCGGTACTGTGAAATATGACTCTTCTACTGCAAGCTCTTTCCTTCCCATGTATTGAGAGGAGATAGTACGGACAAAAATAATAAAAATGTGCAGTAAACATAGGCTCTAAGATGCTCATCTTCGCATCTATGAAGCATATCTCTTTTACCCAACAACTGCTCATAGCTCTTACGACACGCATTTAGAACCCATGTTCATTGGACATTTTTTTCTTGTTTGGTGTTAGAAACCTGTCCTCAGAGTCTGTAATGGGCATTTTGTTACACCCTGCTTAGACTATGCGAAAGCACTTGGTAACATTGTAGCAACAGTTTATCGTTGTCGATGGACCAATGCAGTGTTCCAAGGGACTGGGAACAGCCGTAGGACATTCAGTTTGTTAGGAAGAGCTGTGGGACAGATTTACTACAGACGTATGAAACACGTTTAATGCACACGTATTGTTATCTTTCTAGAGACCGAAAAATCCCCGCCTTAGTCAGCTACATGGATTCCACAAAGGGCGATGTTTCACATGCGACTCTCTCTGTTCGTCGACACGATGCAGAAGGCAGGAAACAGATGCATCCAGTTTCTTGTATTATCCTTTGCCAACTGCAATGTGTTGTATACAGTTCCGCTCTGGTAAACAGCGAAGAAAATACGAACTTACGGAACATCAGATTGTCGGCGTGATTGTACTGAAGAACTCCTCGCAAACAGAACTCAGAACGCCGTTCTTAACGGTGAAATCTCCTCACATCTGAAACCGACTCGGACGTACCTCAAGGCACTGTTAGAGAGCAACTACTGATCGTGATTTGCGTACCTATTCTGGAGGATGCAGTCGGAAGCTCTGTGAATAGGTTCCTGTTTGACGTTTCTGTATGCAGGGAACTGTGCAGCGCAATGAGGGAATGCCTGCAGAACGGAGGAAGGAAGGAAGAAAAATTAGAATTTATCGCCCCGTCGTTATCGGTGTCATGAGAGACGGAGTTCAAGCTCGAATTACGAAAGGATAGGAAAGGAAACCGGCCGTACACTTTTCAAAGTAACCATCGCGGTATTTACCTGAAGCGATTTAAGGAAACAATGAAAATCCCAACTGTGGATGGCCAGACAGAGAATTCAACTGTTGTCCTCCTAAATGAGTGCCGAGTGTGCTAAGCATTGCGCCACCTGCAGGAGGTGAACGTTTGGTGCAGGGACTGGCGCTTCACCTTCATCAGAAACAAATCTAACGTGTTGTACATGGACAGGCCCACAGACTCATTGTTGTGTGACTTCAAGATAGACGTTGCGTCCGGAGCGATTTAAAGTGGAACGAACACATGAAAATAGCTGTAAGGAAGATCGATGATAGACAGACGCAATGTACAAATCACCCTTGAAAGTGGTAGCTTTCAGAAGTCCCGTTCCACTAGTTTTTGAGTATTTGTCGTTAGCCTAGAATATTCTCCAAGTAGAATTAATATAACAAACAGAGGTAAGCCTTAGAAAAGCAGCATGTATCATGACCGTTTCGTTTAGTAAGCACGATTACGTTACAGATACGCTCGTCCGAATCCTATGACAGACTTTACAGCCGCCCGCGGTGGCCGTGCGGTTCTAGGCGCTCCAGTCCGGAGCCGCGCTGCAGCTACGGTCGCAGGTTCGAATCCTGCCTCGGGCATGGGTGTGTGTGATGTCCTTAGGTTAGTTAGGTTTAAGTAGTTCTAAGTTCTAGGGGACTAATGACCACAGCAGTTGAGTCCCATAGTGCTCAGAGCCATTTGAACCATTTGAACAGACTTTACAAGAGAGGCATCCCTAAAACTCCCGGAACGCACGCTTCAAGAAGAGTCAAGTAAATTATTACTTCTTCCTACACGTATCTCGCTACAAACATGAGGGTAAAGACTAGAGAAATTGGTGTTGATAAGCAGGCGTTGTTCTTCCCGTTCGCCATTCCGGAATGGAGCAGAAAAACAGACGCGCTACTTAGCAAGTATAGATGGAAATGTATCCAAAAGTTGAGGAACAACTGATTCTTCATTAACTTACTCAACACGGCCAATTTATTCCTTCTACCACACTGGGCGTAAATTAATGAATTATGAAGGTGCAGTTTTAATTACGCCGTTAATTCCGTCCCCGCGCGAGGAGCTCGCCATCAGTGGCAATCTGAGCGAGGTCTCTAATAAATTGGCCCTCGACGTGACGAGAAGAGAAGAGAAGGAATAAACTGCTGCCGACGTATTTGGCGACCGCTGCAAACCGGACCTGCTACGTCACTCGCTGCAATGAGAGGCCAAACCCGTTCCGCTGCCACTTCTGACGTCAGGACCACTAGCCGAAGAATCTCTCATCTCACAGCTCAAGCTAGCTTTGCGTCTGCCGCTTATCCGCTAGCAAATAAGTTCCCATACATCTTACCACACCTTTATTCATATGGGGATTAAAATGTTACGGGAGTAACAGAAACGTCATAAGGCAGGAAGGAAGGAAGATTATTGTTTAACGCCCCGTCGATAGAGTCATCACTGGAGACGGAGCATAAGCTAGGTTTACGAAAGAATGAGAAAAGTATATGTCCGTATCATTTTTAAAGGAACCATCCCGGCATCTGCATGGAGCGATTTACGGAGATCATGAAAAACCAAATCTGGAAGGTCCCACGGGGATTTGAAACGTCGTCCTCCCGAATTCGAGTCCACTGTGCTAACGTCTGCGCTTCCCTGCTCGGTAGAAATGTCAGAATCCTGCCTCAAGATGGTTCTGCTCTGAATGACAGTCCCTACTGTTTGCTGAAAATTGCTGTTTTCAGAATAAATCCTTCCTGTTGTGATAGAAACTCTGTCCTACATTGAATATTCATCTTTACTGTAGAGCAGTTCTCTTATCGATAATTTGTATTTTTATTTCTTATTACAATTTTGTATTACGATTCTCATTACCATAAGCTCACAGGAGAATCCCAGTTTACCACTGTGAGACGGAATTTCACTTCTATATACTTTACATCGTTGGAATATTAAAATTAGGGTTACACATTATTAATGAAAAAATGACTGTAGCGTTCGTAATGAGCATCGTAAACTATTGAGAACTTCTTTTGAAGCAGGCCACTCATAAAACAAATACTTTGTCAAATGTCTGTCAGTCATCATAAGTGTAAGCAATGAGTCTCCGACGGTCCAGATGCTTCCAGTGCACGTTAAGCAGAGTCTGGGTATTTCTAAGGATTTAGGACTCGAAGTTCCTGTTGTACATACGGAACAATTCACGGGTTCCTGTTCCTCAAGTACTTGGTAAATCTGTGAGGTTTCTCATCGACTAGAATAAACCAATTAAAAATAAGGTCGCAAAATGAGACAGACCATTTTGACAGAAAAAGGATGGAATAGGAGGAGGTAATACAAATGAAGACTACATACAGAGCACACTTCACAAGCGCTAAGTTACAAGCGTATTACTAGTCTAAGCTTGCACCACAGCTGGTCTTAAGAACGATCAATGGAAAACAAGTATTAACAAATTCCGACAAAATAACGTTGTGAAGCTGGTTTAACGTCGTACTCTAACTCTGCCATAATGGCACTACATTTCGATTGATCACAAAAGTATTTAATTTATATCTAGCGTCATACTGACAAAGGACTGGAAAGGCATTATAATATTAATAAATTAGCAACATTTAATTAGTTCTATAATTTTACTGATAATATCTCAGGAACGTCAGAGAATTTTTCTATGCTACTTTTTGGTAACCAGTTTCATGCTATGGCATCAGACTATGAATTTTCTGACGTATTAATTGAGAAGAAAGCTCTTCATTACATGTTAATGAAGATTAAGGGAAATGATCGGAATGAGCCGGCCGGTGTGACCGAGCGGTTCTACGTGCTTCAGTCTGGAACAGCGCGACCGCTACAGTCGCAGGTTCGAATCCTGCCTCGGGAATGGATGTGTGTGATGTCCTTAGGTTAGTTAGGTTTTAGTAGTTCTAAGTTCTAGGGGACTGATGACCTCAGATGTTAAGTCCCATAGTGCTCAGAGCCATTTGAACAATTTTTTTGATCGGGATGGCTCCTAGTGTCGCATCCAGAGTTAATTCTGCGGAGCTGTAAGTACCCATGCCTACTGAAAGGCTGAATGACTCCTAAATGACAATACTGTGTTGAGACCTGAGGTATCTGCTACCATACTATTGCACACGAGCTTGTAACGTAACAGCACAGTCACGTACCTACAGATACCACTTCTGTTTATGTTTACTCTACTGCATCATTTCGGTATCTACCTTTTTATTACATCGTGTATGATACTATTTGTGAAGTTTTATGTGTAAACTGTACTGTTGTTCTTTGTTTTCAATGTTCAACTGTGAACGCGTAAAGATGCAAAACATATGTAAAAGAGATTGTGTGATTTGTACGATTATCGATCTCACCCTCAGTACGTAGCGCTTTCGTAAATTTTTGAACGTGATCGTGTGCAACAAAGTTATGGTAATCCGTCAAGAAGACGCGTTAACTTTGGTGCATGCACATGTAGGTATTTCGGAACAAGCACTGTACGATGTGGAACATACAGAGTCACGTGTTGTGTGCGAGGAAACAAGCTGCTTTTGAGCCTTGGAATTTCGACTTAATCCCGTGTAAAACAACTTAAATCTACATCAGTACTCCGTCAGCCACCTTACGGTTTATAGCGAAAGGTTCCTTGAGTACCACGTCCCCCCTTTCGTGCTCAGGTTCGCGGCAAGAAGGATTGTTGGCAAGCCTTCGTGTGAACTTGAATCTCTCTAATTTCACCTTCACGGCCTCTCCGCTAGATATACGTATGGGGAAGCAATATATTGGTTGATGCTTCTAGGAATGTGGGCTGTCGGAACTTTAATAGTAAACAACACCGTGATGCACAGCGCCACTCTTGCAATGTCTGCCACTGGAGCTTACTGGAGTAAGCTTTGGCGCTTACTAAATGAACCTGTAACAAAACGTGCTGCCCTTCTTTGGTTCTTCTCTATTTCCTCTATCAATCCTATCTGGTACAGATACCAGACTGACGAGCGATACTCAAGCATAAATCGAACAACGGTTTTGTAAGCTATCACCTTTGCAAGTGGACTGCACTTTCTGACGGATCTTCCAATGAATCTCCGTCTGCTATCTGCCTTATTGCGATTAGTTTTATGTGGCTGCTCCACTTTCAATCACTCCGTACACGTATACTCCTAAATATTTTATGGCTCTGACTGCTTCCAGTGATTTCCCTGAAACCGTATAACAGTTCAATAAAGGGTCTTTCTGTCTGTTCGGGCGCGAAACATTACATTTGTTTATGTTGATGGTTAACTGTCGCCGGCCGAAGTGGCCGTGCGGTTAAAGGCGCTGCAGTCTGGAACCGCAAGACCGCTACGGTCGCAGGTTCGAATCCTGCCTCGGGCATGGATGTTTGTGATGTCCTTAGGTTAGTTAGGTTTAACTAGTTCTAAGTTCTAGGGGACTAATGACCTCAGCAGTTGAGTCCCATAGTGCTCAGAGCCATTTGAACCAACCATTTGGTTAACTGGCAGTTCTTGCACCGAGCGTCGCTGCTCTATAGGTCTTCCTACAATTAGCTACAGTTTTCTGCTGTGTCGTCCGAACAAGACTGCCCTTACTACCCGTCCTACTGTCACAGATGTTTTATTCCCTTGGCGCTTGCCTTGGCACTTTTTTTTCCTCTGCCCTTACAACCGCTACCCTTCGATCGCTTTCGTCCACTTTCTATCTCCTGATGGACCATGTTAATGAATAATGTTACCCAGACGCATGGATAACATCACAGCCTGCATCCTGTGACTCATGATTCAAAAACTAACATGTTATACGGAGATGACAGTAGAAGTTTTGGTTTGGCCACCACGTTGGTGTGCGCGTGGAGGGGCCCCATCCTTTCTACGGGCGGTGCTGAGGGTAAAGAAGTCGACTTCGCCTCGGCCAATTGCCGGCCGAGTACAACCCTCCAATGACCGGACGACAACAGACCGAAGCCTACTCGGAACGTAGAACAGCAGCTCCCGCCCACTTGGTTACAGATTATCGTCCAGGGCTGACTTAGACAGGGAAAGTCGTTTAATGAACTCTTAGAATTGAACAGACAGTTGTAATTGCAGTGGCTATGTTCTGTGAAGTTTACCACTTAGCCATTGAGGACCTTTTTATGTTATATTACATGCACTTGTAACGTAGCAAGCTATTACGAGATGACATTAGCTGCAACAAGGCACGCAGCCGTTTGGTACGGTGGCTGCAGGATGGCTACGTTTTTTTTCGCTTTGCCCACAGCGCAGCTGACGCTGCCTGCCGTGAGAACTGCATAAAGTAACATTCAGTTGGCACGAAAATGCATACCCTCTACGAATCTAAATAATCCATATTAGTTGTTATTTGATTTTTTTCCAATCTGGTTCACAGCCTTTTGTTATTAATAGAATGATGCTCTCAAAATTTCAGAATTTTATTTATTATAGTTCCGGAAATAATGAAAATTACGCATTAGTCCTAAAATCGACGCTTATGTTTTAAAACCCAGTTAAGAACAATAACAAATTGACTTTCATTATCATCTGAAGCCATTACAAAGTTATCAGTGCATAAAATCAATTAATTGCAATTTTTCTTTTCAAAACTTTAGTTACTTTACATTACGTAATACAAAAATCGCTCAGAATGACTATTTGCTTATAATTTTGCTGTGTGAGTGCATGGGAATGATTGAGAGAGTGTATGTGGGATATACGTTAAAACTTAATATGTCATTTTATGTAAATCCTTGTACAAATAGACCGCAGGAAAGTTTTGGTGTAACCACGATTCAGATGACGTATGTCGGTGTGAGCTTGCTTTTGTATAAAAGCAGCCAGAATGTAAGTTAGAGGCGGAATAACTTTATTTATCAATTTGAAGACTAATTCGTACTTCGCTTATTTTGATTAAACAATATACTAGAAACTGAAGATTTAATGACATTAATTACTATCAGTTTAGTGATTGGATAAGGCAAGTTTTGCCGCGAGAATGATTTGGAAGGAACATTCTGATTGGTTGTTCAGATCAACAGCCAATCAGAATTAAGCTGTTCCTGCGCCAATATAGTGAGGTGGGCTGAGAGTAGAGGAGCTTGAGATAGTCGCTTGCTAACCAGCCTACGGGTAACACCATGTTAGGTAGCTCCTTAAAAATAGTCTGTAAGATTTAGAACTAGTGAGTTCATTTCGATTAGAATGTGTCGTGACTGAAGCGACTGGAGTTAAGAACATTTTAATGAAAGTCTAGTGTTTCTAAATTAAGTAGTTGGAGATTTATGAGCGTGTGAACTTTCTGGTTGTAGTAACAACTCTGCGTGGCATATTTCGTGCTCTGCACGGAATACGTTGGCGAACACTTCTTACTAAGAAGACTACTGAAACGACCGAATGTTTAACTCGCAAAGAGTGGTGGATCTGTGACTGCTAAATCGTGAAAATTAGTCAGGTCGGACTTGCAAAAATTCTGGCTGCTTTTCAAGTGAAAATGTGTTGCACAGACAGTGAATTTTGAAGGATAAAGTCTACTGTTTTAAATACGGACTTGATAGCCATTTCATGTGTTTCTGTACGAATAAAAAGCAGATTCAATCTAAATTTCAAAGGCTTTCTGCAAGTTGACTGCATCCTCCGAACGGCCGATTTTTTAAATAGGAACTTTCAGGAAATGACTTTCAACTCGAGTTACACGGTCTCTGTGTGGTAGGTATTAGGTAGTGGTTTCATCAACGCTGTTTTACACTGCCTAGCACGTATCTGCTACTACACAGTGAAGGGACGACGGAAGGAAGGAATATCGAGATAGGTGGACCTACGATAATTCAGGGAGAGAATGAAGACGACCCACCCCGCCACGCCGCACACTGTTGCAGACCTCATATTTCAACTAGTCACAAAGATAAGTAAACCCTATTAACTCATTTGTGTGACATTGTTACTAATTTGTTGGAATGTTGTAGGACCTTCGTTCTCCTATTCTGTTTCCTGAGCCTAGGGCATAACTGTGTAATAGTAACAGGGAGAAATTGTCTTAGCTCGGCCTACCGTAACAACAGTGGCAACTCGGCCTCCACAGCAGTTGTGACAAGGCCTTTACAAAACTGACGACAAGGCTTTACAAAACTGGCGAAGGGGCTTTACGAAGTTTTCTAGCTTTGAGACTTCTCTGTGTAGAACGGCATCATCCACAAAAAGCCTCGAGGAACTTCCGAAGGTTTAATAATTAACGCCATGTCTTACGAACGGTGAACATTTGTCAAGTAAATAAAGAAACACCATCGAGATCACAACTATTTTTTATTAGCGCCTACCGGTTTCATTCTGCGCTGCAGATTACCTTCAGGTCTGGCGCCGCACAGCGCAGTTTGTCAACAGTGGTGTGAGGTTTACGCCATTGTGGAGAAACTGCACTTTGTGACGCCAAACCTGAAGATGATCTCCAGCGCAGACTGAAACCGTTAGTATATAATAAAAAGAAGTGATCCCGACGGTGTTTCTTTATTTACTTGCGAAGCTATACATCAGTTCATTTATGTATATTGTGAAAATATTGGTCCTGTAACACTCTCTCGTGGTGCGCACGAAGTTACTTACTCTGTCGAAAATAAAATCCTGTGCTCCGTTTGATAGAAATTATTGTGTCAAATCCCACACTATATTCCGTACGTTCGTATTTTGTTCATTAGGTGGCGTTGAGAAACTATCGAACACCTTCTGGAAGTCAAGGAAACGCGATCAACCTGTAAAGTCACATCACTGACGAGATTAATTACAACGCACTACATTATTTTAATCGTCTGGAAACAAATGTGATTCCTAAAACAGATAAAAATGCGTCACAATGAAAATTATCTTCATTGATGTTCACTACAGACCGCCTCAAAAGGCTGCCTTCAGATCCAAAAATAAGAATTAAATCTTATATATAATCTGACATGTCTCATGTAAAACTCATTTAGTAGCGTAGAGTGTTGTACCACGGAACACTTTTCAGACTTTCGCTTCTAGCCAACCTTGTAGAACTTGTATGATATGTTCTATTATTGAAACTTCCTGGCAGATTAAAACTGTGTGCCCGACCGAGACTCCAACTCGGGACCTTTGCCTTTCGCGGGCAAGTGCTCTACCAACTGAGCTACCGAAGCACGACTCACGTCCGGTACTCACAGGTTTACTTCTGCCTGTATCTCGTCTCCTACCTTCCAAACTTTACAGAAGCTCTCCCGCGAACCTTGCAGAACTAGCACTCCTGAAAGAAAGGATATTGCGGAGACATGGCTTAGCCACAGCCTGGGGGATGTTTCCAGAATGAAATTTTCACTCTGCAGCGGAGTGTGCGCTGATATGAAACTTCCATACTGGCAGAAGTAAAGTTGTGAGTACCGGACCTGAGTCGTGCTTCGGTAGCTCAGTTGGTGAGTCGGCTCTCAGCCGTGGCAGCGTGCGGTCTGCCCCGCGCGCCGGCCAGTGCTCCGCTGCAGGCGTTGTTTACTTCCGCGTCGTAGCTTCAAGGCTTGTGTCCGTCCACCATGAACAACATGTCGAGCGCTTACCTCCGTGCGACCCTTAAAGTTTCCTTCCCAGCTGAACATGCGCGACCTCGTGCACATGAAGTTGAAACGTTCATACGTGAAGAAGTTCGTTTAGATCCTAACCACGTTATCGGAATCCATTTTTCGATCATGAGTAGTGTCGTTTATATTAAAATGACAAACACCGAGGTGTGTGAAGATGTTATTCGCCGCCATGCCAATGGACTTAAGTTCAAATACTCTGATGGTCACGTCGGAGCTGTAACACTTGAACTCGCAGAGTACGGTCAACGTACGATTAGGGTGTTTGAACTACCTTTTGAAGTGCCGAAGGACGAAGTTGTCTCTGCGCTACAACCATACGGTAACGTCATCGGTTACGTAGAGGAAAAATGGCAAACCTTCACGACCTACCACGTCCTTAACGGTGTGCGTCAGGTCAAAATTGAACTGAAGAGACATATACCATCATATCTGACAATTGGCCGGGTGCGAGCCATTGTCATGTACGACGGCCAAACCCGAACATGTGCGGGTTGTGGACAAGAAGGCCACGTCAGATCCGCCTGCATGCTACGCCGCCTGATCCAGACGCCGGTCGGAGAGGAAGCGTCCCCAGCGGTGATCACTCAGATCCCTGTCACATATGCCAAGGTTGCCAAGGAAGGTAGCACCTCTCCACAGGGTCTTCCTGCTTCGTTGCCGTCGTCTGATCAGGTAGATGCAATCGCTACTGAGAATCCTTCTGAGGTGCCACAGACGCTAGATCCTGACCTGCCGAATCATCGCAGCAATGTGACTGAAAATGCTACTGAGATGGACGTTGATCCGGGAGTGGTACCTACTTCTGCTTTCCTTCAGACTGTTCCGGAGTCAGACGAAAGCCAACCGCAATCAGACTCTGAACGACATGTTCGAAAACAAGGGACGACACGAAAGAGAAAGAAACGTAGCCGTACACCCCCTGATGAACCCATTCTACGGATGGATACCAGGGATGCAGACCCGAAGATGGACGGCAAACCGCTCTTTGATGACCAAAAGTCTGATGCGAACGACCCGCCACAGGCGACCACTGGCAACGACCACCCCTCCTTACTGGCGCCGTCGCCCCCACAGGTCGACGTTGAAGAGAGCCTATCTGCTGAGCCGAAAACTACGTCTCCTCTCCACGTGGATGATGTGCACAGCTGATGCCCTACCGCAGAACCAGTCTCCTGGGCAGACGACGTGGAGATCGACGGGACTGGGGTGGACGGTGCTGATGATGGGGCGCCCCCATCGGTTGCGCCCGCGCCCGCAAACTTTCCACAATAGCAGCCTCTTCAGTGGACCGGCAAGATCGGCGACCACTCGCTCCTGAAGAAGAAGCCCCACCTGTGCCTGTGGGACTCCAACACCAGCATTATCGTGTCGCAACGATTAACCTCGCGACCATTCGTGCGCCCCACAAACTAGCGCTGCTCCGTGATATGATTTATGATGCGGACATAGATATTGCGCTTTTTCAGGAAGTGCATGTCGCCGATTTTTCACCACCACATGGCTTCACGGCGCATCTTTCTCCCGCTTCGGACACCGGTACTGGTGTTGCCATCATCTTACGCGAAGGTCTTCCTGCCGAAGATGTCCTATACCTCCCCAACGGCAGAGGTATGGCCCTTACTCTCTTTGGTGTACGCATCGTCAACATTTATGCGCCGTCGGGCTCCAGCTACCGTCGTGAACGCAATGCCTTTTTCGCGAATGAAGTTACACCCCTTTTTATGGGACCACACGATGACTGGGTCATGGGTGGAGACTTCAATTGCACCCAGCGACCTCAGGATCAATTGCCGCGTCACTCACCATGCGCAGCTCTGGAAACAGTCGTCACGCGGCTACAATTTGTTGACACGTGGAGACATGTTCACGGTGATCTTTTGGGCTTTACGTACTACACTGCGCATTCCTCTAGCCGACTGCATCGCATCTACATCTCGCGATCCCTTATTCAACACACTCGACAGGCTGAAATCTGGCCTGTTGCTTTCTCAGATCATGAGACTTACTTCTGTGATGTTGTTCTCACAATGCAGGCAGTATGGCACGGACGTGGTTTATGGAAACTGAACACGGCACTTCTTAATTCACCTGACTGTCGATTTCTAATTGAAGACACTTGGATCACCTGTAATAGACGCCGACCCACATATCCGTCTACCATATCCTGGTGGATCCAGTGTGCAAAACCTGCTCTTCGAAAAACTTTGATCCGGTATGGCAAAGATGTTGTCGCCTGGAGGAAGAGCAATATGGACTTTTATTACAGGATCCTACGACAATGCTCCACGATGCCAACCTCCCCTGAGCGCCATACAAGGGTGAACCATGCTAAGGCCCAAATCTCCAATCTCATGCGAAGACATTTGGAAGGAGCGATAGTACGATCTCGTACTGCTGATCGCATGCCTCATGAACATCCGTCGATGTACCATATCATCCAAGAACGCCAAAATCGACGCCGAAAATTGATTCACGTCCTAACAGATCAAGAAGGGCGTTCTACGTAACCCAATCTGCAATAGGGAATGTGCTTCACGCCCACTACCAGCAGCTATACGCCGCAATTCCACATTCCCCAGAGTTGATCGAGGAAGTCACGCAGCTCAACTTCGGTGGTATCCCAGGCGATGCGGCGATTGACTTGCTGTCAGAGGTGACTGATGAGGAAGTCCGCGATGCGATCCGGGCAGGAACCATCAATCGCTCGCCAGGACCCGACGGTCTTCCCCTCTAATTTTATCGCACCTTCCGTGATTTGTTAAGAGTCCACCTTCACCTCCATCTGTCGGGAACTGATGTCTCCGGAAGTACCTGTACCGGACGCTTTCATGGAAGGAATTATTATTCCTGTACATAAAACGCATGGTGGCAACAATATCAGTGATTATCGGCCCCTCACCCTCCTTAACAGTGATATGAAAATCTTCACTCGCCTTTTGGCAGCACGACTTAAAAACGTTGCCCGATATGTTGTGTCGCCAGACCAAGCATCTTTGGGAGGGGATAATAATATCCGCACGGCTTTATGCCGCTACAGGGATATGATCGCCGTTACCCAGGCGCAACGCCTCTCTGGGGCACATGCGTCTTTGGACTTTAGTCAAGCTTTTGATAGGGTTGACCATTCGTTCCTTACGGCCGTTCTCCACCATATGGGTTTCCCAGTCGCCGTTATCACGGTAGTGATGCGCCTTCTGCGGGGTGCCTCGTCCAGGATTATGTACAATGGCAGACTCACTCCACCGATAAAAATAGGTCGATCCGCACGTCAAGGTTGCCCTCTATCAGCGATTTTGTACGCCTTTTCCTTAGAATCCTTGCTATGTGGACTAAGACAACGTTTGGTAGTGTTGTCCATAGATCGCTACCGATTCTGTTGCACGGCCTATGCTGACGATGTAGTCGTCTGTTTACGTAATGCCGACGAGGTTCGAGCTGTTTTGACGTGGGTAGCGACTTATGGTGAGGCGTCGGGTAGCTCTTTAAACGTACGTAAGTCACAAGTTATGTTCATTGGCACGGGACTTCCCGTGGAGTGCGTTACACCTCTCACCACCGTTGATACCATTCGCTGTTTGGGAATAGATTTTTCATCTGATCTCCTGCGTTCAGCCACCATCAACTGCCGACGCCTCCTTTTAATGATCAGAGCAGGTCTTATGGACCATCGTCTTCGATCCCTAGATATTCTCCAACGAGCTCGATATGTCAATATTTATATCGCATCCCGAGTTCCCCATGTAGCACAAGTTCTACCTTTCCCGCTTACTGTGGCACGTCGCATGTTGGCAGCGATGGCATCTTTCGTCAGCTCTGGGCTGTTGTTCAAAGTTAACTATGCAACCCTTACTCTTCCCCGTGAACGAGGTGGGAAATTGAATTTGTTCCGTCATCTTATTCTCGATGATCGGAGCAACTGCTTCTCCTACACCTTTCTCCATTCTGCTAATTTCGGAATAAAAACGAGTATTTATGCTCGCAATTTCCGCCTGAACGCCTATCATTTCCTGTTTAAGATTACCGATTTCGGTATTAATTACAACAATATCTTCTTTGATTTTATCAACTTTTGTGTTAACAATTCCAACATTGTTGGTAACAACGTTAATAGCTTTGTTCTGATTGTCTAGCATCCGTTCAATTTTTTCAGACTGAGCTTCTTGCTTGGCAGCCTGAGCTTCTTGCTTGGCAGCCCGAGCCTCTTGCTTGACAGCCTGAGCTTCTTGCTTGGCAGCCTGAGCTTCTTGCTTGGCAGCCTGATCTTCTTGCTTGGCAGACAGAGCTTTAATTTCTGCCGATTGACTCTTGATTTCGTTAATCAAAACATTCAATAAATCAGTTAAATTCCCGGAAACTACCGGTTTTACTTCCGTAGCGGCTTCCTCTTTAATTGTCCTCCCGTATTCGTCATCAAGGGATTCAGATTTGATTTTCACTTCCGATTCCGAAACATTTTCTAAAGTTTGGAATTCCATCTCTGCTTTCTGTTGCGTTTCGGCGGTCGCGTCTTTCATGCTAGCCGCCTGCCCCTGAACAATGGGTACCGCGGTGCGCGTTTCCCACAGTTCGACCGATTGTTCCTTATCCAAGTCTACCAAATTTTGGCAATTGTTGCCTTCACTCATTTTAATAATTATCAATATAAATGCCAAACCTCAAATATAATTAGGATTACTCCCACTACTTATTCTCGCTGACGTAACGGCCTGTACGTAACCAGTACTTTGTTACGAGATTTGCACAATGCAAAATTCGTGTCCAGAACAACCTCAAATCCGAAGATTGTCCTGTCACCAGGTCGCCACGTGTAACCTCCCCCTCACTTATCGACCTTAATGACAGTGAAAAATTAAACCGCGTGTACCTAATGGGAATTTTGGAAAAGCAGTCGTCACCGAAGTTAACCTGTCGGTAAAGAGGGAGGAAAGGGTTACATCTGAATGAAAGGAAAAATGCAAATGAAACTGGTGGAAATTAATTTTGAAAAGGGGTAAAGTTAATAAAGGAAGTAAATGTGCGGCCGTTACGTTAACAATCAACTAGCGGTAATTAGATATTTGAGATTTGGGGGAAATTACGGTCGCCAGTCCTAAGGACAATTACTATAGTAACTGAAAAAGAAAGGTTATTGCACATATAATTAGCACTAGAAACGTGGCAACTGAAGGTTGACACGTATAATGTGTAAACTGAAAGTTTGTCAGAAGTAATAAATTTCGCTACACTCTGACATAATTTAGCAAAAGAATTAATAAAACCGGCAAATCGAAAGTTAATTTAGTGACTGAAGTTAATAGTGAGCTTTCTTTCTGAAGCACATCGAAATTCAGTAAAATACGGTTAGTCTTGGACTACCTCAACAATCATTTCAAAAGCTACTTGAATCTACGCAATTTAGAAATAAGAGATTTAACTTTGAACTTGAATTAAATGATTCTGAACAATTAACAATAGTAAAATTTAGTACGTACCAAGCTAAGCTGCAGTCACATGTAAGCTAAAATACGGTAACAAAACTCGCACTCTTAATTTGTGCTTGTGTAATCTGAATATTGTAGCCAGCTATGAATACCTCAACTGAACTTTGAAATTAAAGCAGTGAAATCGAATGATGCTGGAGTTTGAATTTCAACGACACTCGGGTTCATTTCGGAAAAGGAAGGGACCCTGCTTGGTAATGCAACTGGGACAATGAGCAACAAAGGTTCATGCTACGTTGCTGTAATTTTGTGATTTGAACAGTTTTAAAAGCTGAGGTCTGCCATACAGTTCTAAAACTTTACGTGCGTCCAGTCTTCCTTGTTGGTTGATTGAAGGTTTGAAGCCGTCGATCGAGGAGGTTGCGACAGTCACTCATTGTCGGCCGTCGCTGTTGCAGAAGCTGGATGTTGGCGCGCCTTCTTCTCGACACGGTCACCAGACGAAACGGGCTCTTGATGTGCGCCAGCTAATGCTTCCCGTCCGCGACACCATGTCAGAAACTATCATCGCAAGTCGAGCTCAATTACACGCTGCCAAACCCCGAAAGCGCGGCAACTCGCGGGAGCTTCACACCACACTCCTGCTCCACTCGCTACTCCAGCCAGACCCTCTCTGCCCGCGCTCCACGCGGCAGAGTTAACACTACCAAAGATCCTAATCACTTTCGCTCTTCACACGACCTATCGATGTAATCGTTCGTTAGCAGTTTTCCCTAGGCAAGACCCAGCGTAAAAATACAAATAATATTTACGAAACAAACCAATTACACATCGACAAAAATGCATATATATATATATATATATATATATATATATATATATATATACAAATAGTAAAACAATTACAATATACGAAGACACAGAAATGTTATATATTCAGGTAACAAAAATAAGGAAAACAAATTTATAGTACAATAGATGGAAATTGGAGGCTATGCATTTCCGGCGTTACACATTCACTACCTATTTGGACAAACTGTAGACTCTGTACTCGATTTTTGGACATACCTCAATGACCGTCATTATGTCGTTGTCCGTCACCCAAAATATAGACAATTTTTCTCGAACTTCCTTGGGAGTGCTTTCCACGACCTGCCTCGCAACTGGAATGTGTTAAGCCAAGAGAGAAGAAGGTTTCCTGTTTGAACCAATGAACATTTCTGAACAATTCAACGGAACACATCAATTTCGAGAAGACGTGACTCAACATATTACCAGCGGGGCGCAGAAGGCCTCTGATCAAATACGCAACAAAACTACACAAAAAAATAATAATAAAAAAAATAAAAATAAAATTTAAAAAAAGGAAGATTTTGTTGTTTGTAAGGATAGCCCTAACCTTGATTTCCCATATTTCCCCTGGTATATAGGCAGCTCTCTGGAGTAGGTTTAGCCAGGAGCCAACGCCTGAAGTGGACCAGAATTTTTTGTTATAGGATGAAAAGTGGCGGTGGCACTTAGGTCTTTTTTAGTTCCATTTCATTAAGGAGCTTTCAAAAAAAAGTTGGTAAAAACATAAGTTAAAAAATTTAAAAAAAAATAAAAAACCCAGAAAAACAAAAAACAAAAAAATTAAAAAATAAAAAAGGTAGGTAGAGCACTTGCCCGCGAAAGGCAAAGGTTCCGAGTTCGAGTATCGGTCGGGCACACAGTTTTAATCTCCCAGGAAGTTTCATATCAGCGCACACTCCGCTGCAGAGTGAAAATTTCATTCTGTTTTATTATTCCCTATTCCAAGAATATGATGGCGTTCGCTTTTTCTGTGCTGTAGTCTGTTTCTCAAATTAACAACATTATTTATTTATTTATTTATTTATGCATTTATTTTACCTGGCAAGATTAGGGCCTTCAGGCCCTCTCTTACACCTAACCAGGCATACTCAGATTAAACAAATTTCAGTTTCTACAGAACATTAAGGACATATAACATGTTATACAGTATTAATGTTACAGAAAAAATTAGAGATTATAAAAGTACTACAATGATAATTATTACAATCAAAAAATAATTATAATAATCAAGAATAATAATAATAGTAATGACTATGTATAGGAAAGTGAACATATTTTTTCTTTTATGAATGTCAGTCCTATTGCTAGTTGGGAATTTTCTCGTTATATTCTTGCAGCTTGTGAGTTATTCTCATCAAGCAGAGACATAAGACGATAGAATGGGGTGAAAGAGATATAGAAAAGGTAGATAAGTTAGAGGAGGAGAAATAGAATGGTAAAATTCGAAGCTATGATGGAGAGGAGAAAGAAAAAGATGAGAGGGGCACGACAATGGTGGCTATACCGTCCCTAATATGTAAGTCTTGAGTTCCCTCTTGAATATTAAGTGGTTCTGGATAAGACGCAGATCACAGGGGAGCGCGTTCCATAGTCGTATGGCTGAGATGGAGAATGACACAGAGAAAGATTTTGTGTTATGTAAAGGTACAGCCAAGATGCTAGATGTATCCGATCTGGTATTGCGGTTGTGGAATGATGATAGGTGTTTAATGTGAGAAGATAAGTATTGGGGGCACCAGTGGCTAAGAAATCGTTGAAGTAAGCACATCGTGTGGAGATCGCGTGCCTTATGTGGGCGTATCCAACCTAGCTGGGAGTATGAAGGACTGATATGATCATACAACCGTATATTGCATACGTATCTAACGCAAGCATTCATCACTAGCTCGAGGCATCTCGAATTTTCACTATTTGTGCCGTGTTGAACTACATCACAGTAGTAAAGATTAGGCAAGACTAGTGTTTGGACTAATTTTTGTTTAACATGGGTTGGAAATATTTTTCTAAATTTTTGAATTGCATGTAGGGAGGAGAGCGATTTCCGGCAAGCTGTGACTGTTTGTTCTTCCCAGTTTAGGTGTTCATCCAAGATTATTCCAAGGTCTTTTACTGTTTTTGGTATGGTAGTTGGGTACCATTGAGGAGTATTTGAGGGACTGTTTCGCGAAAGTACCGACTGATTAACTTTGGATGAGATATAAGTATGACCTGGGATTTCTTGGGGTTTAGTTTCAGACCTAGGTTCTGTGCCCATCGAGAAACAGAGCAAAGATCTGCGTTCATACTCGCTACTGCGTCAGCAATGTTCTTGGGGCTTGCACTTATGTACAGTTGGATGTCGTCGGCATATAGATGGTAGTTGCAGGAGTGAATCACTGAAGAAATATCATTAATGTACAGTGAGAAGAGTAATGGACCAAGGACGGAGCCTTGGGGAACTCCAGAGCGCACGTTTTTCCATGATGACTTTTCCGACCCACAAATGACTTGTTGACTTCTGTTTTTGAGGTAGCTGTCGAACCAGTGTATAGCGCTGTTTGAGAAATTCAGCTGTTTCATTTTAATTAGTAATATATTAAAGTCAACTGTATCAAAAGCCTTGCTAAAGTCAAGCAGTGTTAGGATGGTAGCTTCACGTCTGTCCATAGCATGTTTAATGTCATCAGTTACTTTGATTAATGCAGTTGCTGTACTATGGTGCTTTCGAAAGCCTGACTGATATTTGTTGTGGATGTTATGAGTTTTGAGGTAATCCGTCAGCTGTTCATGGACGATGTATTCTAGGGCTTTAGATATTGCAGGTAGTATGCTGATCGGCCTGTAGTCACCTGGCGACTTAGGGTTGTCAGTCTTGGGTATAGGTTGAATTAAACTTTGCTTCCACTCAGTAGGATATGTACTACTGACAAGAGACAGGTTGAAGATGTCTGTGATAACTGGAGTAATAGTGTCTACGACGTTCTTAATCATGCCAATGCTCACTCCATCATTTCCTACTGCCTCGGAAGAGATTCTCATAATTGCCTTGTGTACTGTGCCAGTAGTTACATGTTTTAGGAAAAACTTGTCTCTCGAGAGATTGATATCTTGGGGCTGGTAATTTGTCGCTGCGTGGCAGTTTATAGCTGTTGAGAAGAAATCATTGAATTCTTCTGCAGACGCTTGATAAACAGCGTCAGATCTTCGCTTCCCTATACCGAAACTGCGCAGCTTTTTCCACAGTGCAGCAGGTTTTGTTATACCGCATACGACAGAGCGGGCATGTCTGATTTTGGCATTCCTCACGCTTTGCTTGGTTCTATTTCGGAGTTTCCTATAAGCTTCGTACGCCTCGGGAGTTGGGTTACGCTTGAAGGCCCTATGTGCAGCATCACGTTTATTCATTAACTGGCGTAATGCAGTCATTACTCTGGAAATATAAGGTTTTTCCAAATGTGCAAAAGGTGTTCCAAGGTACAGCATGGTCAAGTACCCAGAGACTAATATTCTACTGAAATTTAAAAGTGTTGAAATCGATAAAATCTTGTAACCGCTGTATTTAACAGTCTACATGTCAAATTATTACCCTGCTACACACCAAGAATCAGTAAGTGACATCAAATTACGCATAAATATTATCAAAAACCGGTTATAAGTTAAATATATTTTGAAATAGAAGCTTTTTGAAACTAACACAAATTTTCAATTTGAAAACAGGTAAAATTGCTTGTAGATTAACGAAATACAGTCCATTTGCAAACATCATATGTGCACCGACGAAGTATGGCTTAACTGTTCACACGTAGTATAAACAGTTTTAAAAATACGTATAATTTTGCTTGCCACAAAATTCTGTAACCGAAGAATTAACAATATTTTCCAAATAATTTCGATATATTATACGGAATTTAAATGCGCAGAATTCAAAATATTTACAAATTATTCATAAAATACAACTCAAGTCTCACAAGAAAAGCTGAAAATGCCAGAAACTGATTATGACCGTCTCTAGTGCGTATTCCTTTATGTGACTCTAAAATCGGTCACCAGATTGAAATAGCGACCAGGAACCACCATGTGTTAGTAGGTACTCTATTCTAAAAGTACAGCACTCGCCCTGCAGGAGTGAAGAAGAGTAAAAGAATGAACTGGTTCGTTAACAGCCAAAACGTCAATGTACTGAATATCTTCAGAATTTGATAACCTTTATATTAGCTTCAAGCAGTTTTAATAGTCCACTGTTAATACACATAGATTTCTTGTGATATGAAGCAGAATGTGTATTGGAAATTTACTAATATTAGTTTGAATCAACCACAGAGAACGTGTTAATACTATATTTGGTAACATAATACGTACTGAGTGATGTTCAAATGCTACTTTACAAAATTTAGATACTGAACGCTTCGTGTATAAACTTAAACATTGTTAACAGATTTCCTGAACAATAGCTAATGAGAATACTGAATAACAAACCTAGGAAAAGCGGGTGTTAAGCGTACTTGCCTGTCTAGAATTCTGACGACCGTATAAAAAAGGAAAAGCTATAGCTGATTAGTGTCATGCTGAAGAAAAGATCAATATACATGCCATTCGCAATAGCGAGGAAGAAATAGAGCTGTTACAAGCTGATTGCAATTAATATTAAAATCCTAGACTTAACTCTCTGACCTAGGGTGAGACTGACGTGAGCAAAGCACTACCGAGCAATATTCATGCTTCAGGCGAAATTATAGGCTAATGTACAAGTAAGACTGTCGGAACCCCTGCTGCCACTGTGACGTCAATACTTCGATCCAGGAAAATAATAATACTGGGATTAGTGGACTGAGAGGTTTCAGGCAATGGCTTAAAGCCATGAGAGAACCTTAGCTACCGCAGCATGAAAGTCTGAGCGCCTTTCCCAGCTTAGTTGCTGCCTTCTTAACTGCAACGGTTTTCCACTGCAACGGGGTAAGCCAGGCTCCTGTCCTCTTGAGACTTCCCTCTTTCTGTTGCCATACTTTTGAATTCCGGTGGCTTCCCTGAACGAAGGAGCGTGGTACTTTATCTCTCTCCTCCGAGAATCTGGTTCTTGCTTAATTTTATTACATGCCCGTTCTCAAACAGCGCGTGCGCCTCGGTAGCCGAGTTTTCCATCTGTTCTAACGTGCAGCACCGTTTATACTCGATAATTATAGTTCTGGTGGGTCTTCGGGTACATAGAGTTTGGCACATGTACACTGTGTGTGGGATACCACCAGTGAGCCCCGTCTGTGCGTCACTGATCTGAGACACTCTTAATTTCTTAGACGCTTTGTGTTTAGTCTTTACACCGTGGCTGGGTAATATACGGCTGATTCTGTCAGCGCTCTGAGATATATGGCAGAAAGGCCGTGCTGCACATTTCTTCCTCTGGTCAACGGAAGTCCGAGTAAGAGTTTGGGCCGTGTGAGGCGGTCGGAGTCTTCACGCCGAACACGACGTCAAACACCTCGTGTCAAATAGAAACAGTTTCGACTCGTGTCGTCAGTGTTATGTATAGTTCCCTTGACGTTCGAAGAGGAATCCTAGCAGCCATAGCTTTATAGTAATTTTTCTCAGAGGAGGTTGGTGAACTGAACATCGAGACACGATGTGTGAAACTCGAGTTACTTTTGTAGCTGTCATTGTCAGAGATTTTACGTTGGCAACACTAATTGCAGCCACATTATAATTTTAATACTGTTTCATTGCTAGCTTTTGTTTTTGTTTTACAGTGGTAAAGAAACAGACATTTTCTGCCGGGTATCTGATGTAACAGGCAGCTACGGTCGCAGGTTCGAATCCTGCCTCGGGCATGGATGTGTGTGATGTCCTTAGGTTAGTTAGGTTTAAGTAGTTCTAAGTTCTAGGGGACTGATGACCTCAGATGTTCAGTCCCATAGTGCTCAGAGCCATTTGAACCCTTTTGAATGTAACAGGCAAACAACTTATTATGTAGTACTTTTGCGGTAACAACATTGAAACAATTCCTCTGTAATTGTTTACCTATTTCGCAGAGGTTCAGTGGTGGTGTCTGCATTATCTGTCTCTCCAAGTGTTTATTCCGTTGTACTGGGATATACAGGGTGTTACAAAAAGGTACGGCCAAACTTTCAGGAAACATTCCTCACACACAAAGAAAGAAAATATGTTATGTGGACATGTGTCCGGAAACGCTTACTTTTCATGTTAGAGCTCATTTTATTACTTCTTTTCAAATCACATTAATCATGGAATGGAAATACACATCAAAAGAACGTACCAGCGTGACTTCAAACACTTTGTTACAGGAAATGTTCAAAATGTCCTCCGTTAGCGAGGATACATGCATCCACCCTCCGTCGCATGGAATCCCTGATGCGCTGATGCAGCCCTGGAGAATGGCGTATTGTATCACAGCCCTCCATAATACGAGCACGAAGAGTTTCTACATTTGGTGCCGGGGTTGCGTATACAAGAGCTTTCGAATGCCCCCATAAATGAAAGTCAAGAGGGTTGAGGTCAGGAGAGCGTGGAGGCCATGGAATTGGTCCGCCTTTACCAATCCATCGGTCACCGAATCTGTTGCTGAGAAGCGTACGAACACTTCGACTGAAATGTGCAGGAGCTCCATTGTGCATGAACCACATGTTGTGTCGCACTTGTAAATGCACATGTTCTAGCAGCACAGGTACAGTATCCCGTATGAAATCATGATAACGTGCTGCATTGAGCGTAGGTGGAAGAACATGGGGTCCAATCAATACATCACCAACAATGCCTGCCCAAACGTTCACAGAAAATCTGTGTTGATGACGTGATTGCACAATTGCGTGCGGATTCTCGTCAGCCCACACATGTTGATTGTGAAAATTTACAATTTGATCACGTTGGAATGAAGCCTCATCCGTAAAGAGAACGTTTGCACTGAAATGAGGATTGACACATTGTTGGATGAACCATTCGCAGAAGTGTACCCGTGGAGGCCAATCAGCTGCTGATAGTGCCTGCACACGCTGTACATGGTACGGAAACAACTGTTTCTCCCGTAGCACTCTCCATACAGTGACGTGGTCAACGTTACTTTGTACAGCAGCAACTTCTCTGACGCTGACATTAGGGTTATCGTCAACTGCACGAAGAATGGCCTCGTTCATTGCAGGTGTCCTCGTCGTTCTAGGTCTTCCCCAGTCGCGAGTCATAGGCTGGAATGTTCCGTGCTCCCTAAGACGCCGATCGATTGCTTCGAACGTCTTCCTGTTGGGACACCTTCATTCTGGAAATCTGTCTCGATACAAACATACCGCGCCACGGCTATTGCCCCGTGCTAATCCATACACCAAATGGGCATCTGCCAACTACGCATTTGTAAACATTGCACTGACTGCAAAACCACGTTCGTGATGAACACTAACCTGTTGATGCTACATACTGATGTGCTCGATGCTAGTACTGTAGAGCAATGAATCGCATGTCAACACAAGCACCGGAGTCAACATTACCTTCCTTCAATTGGGCCAACTGGCGGTGAATCGAGGAAGTACAGTACATACTGACGAAACTAAAATGAGCTCTAACATGGAAATTAAGCGTTTTCGGACACATGTCCACATAACATCTTTTCTTTATTTGTGCGTGAGGAGTGTTTCCTGAAAGTTTGGGCGTACCTTTTTGTAATACCCTGTATTTTTACATAATTGAGAATTGGGTAATTTTACAACATACCACAGAGCGTTTATATTCAATTATACTACTAAATGAAGTATTTTTAACTCTTGGACCAGTTAGTGCAAATTTTTTATGTCTTGGCTTATGACGACGTCAGTTTACTTCGTTGTACACGGATGGCGACGGCGCCGTACCGCGGCTCTAGACCTACACTCACTCGTGGTTGGCTTCATACCAGGCGGCTGCCCGACGGCGTAAACTGTGGATACAGAGTTTCTTCTCCTTCGTCTTATCCACCTGGACGTTAAATCTTCAGTTCCCTTTAGTTATTAGTCCATCCCATTTTTTCCACTTCTGCCTAAAATGCAGCGATTTAGAGCCCTTGCACTGACTGGCCCTACCGCGTCTAACACATTACGACATACGATAAGTGAGTCGCCTTGTTTCATTAGTCTGCTCGTCTGGTTTTTCCAGACATGTTGTGTTATATTTCTTCCCACCTCGTGTTTGTATGTTACAGTTTTATCCACTGGAAGATTGGATTTAAACATCCAGAAACCTGTTGTGGTTCGAATAAACCACTAGTACAGCTGAAGTGATCCTCATAAAATAAAGTGAAAAATTGACTAGACTCCTTTGAACGTATTCAGTTTTCTACTTTTTTGCGAGTTAGTTGTTTCTTGCTGCTTAGTGGAAGACTAAGAGCAAGCCTTCCATCAGGCATTAGCTCTCCCTGCACCTTCTGATTTTTTGATGAGCGATCCATCTCGCAGTCGCCACGCTAAGTACACTTTTAAAGGAATAAGTGTGCACTCTTTTTACTTACTTCCAGTGACTCCCGTCCCCGATTACTCTATTTATGATGAGACCTACCAGTGCAAAAATTTTTCATCAACGCTACAACCAGGTTTTTGTAAATACACTGACGAAAAACTTGCAACACCAAAAAACAGTAAATGTAGAGTAACGAAATTTCTGAAATACATTTGTCTCGGTAATGTATTTAAGTGATTCAGATTGCGAGATCACAGGCTAACGTAAGCGCAAGATAAGCTATTTCAAATGTGAAATGCTGGCACATTAGCAATCGGTGTAACCACCAAAATGTTAAATGCAAGCATGCCAATAGGCATGCATTTGTGTTTTACAGATGCCGGATGTCAGTTTCTGGGATGGAGTTCCATGTGTGTTGCACTTGCGCAGTCAATACAGGGACGGTTAATGCTGTTTGTGGATGACACTGTGTAACCTCCCCCTCTCTTATCGACCTTAATGACAGTGAAAAATGAAACCGCGTGTACCTAATGGAAATTTGGGAAAAGCAATCGTCACCGAAGTTAATCTGTCGGTAAAGAGGGAGGAAAGGGTTACATCTAAATGAAAGGGAAAATGGTAATGCAACTGGTGGAAATTAATTTTGAAAAGGGGTAAAGTTAATAAAGAAAGTAAATGTGCGGTCGTCACGTTAACAATTAACTAGCGGTAATTAGATATTTGAGATTTGGGGGAAATTACGGTGGCCAGTCCTAAGGACAATTACTATAGTAACTGAAAAAGAAAGATTATTACACATATAATTAGCACTAGAAGTGTGGCAACTGAAGGTTGACACGTGTAGTGTGAAAACTGAAAGTTTGTCAGAAGTAATAAATTTCGTCACACTCTCACTTAATTTAGCAAAAGAATTAATAAAACAGGAAAATCGAAAGTTAATTTAGTGACTGAAGTTAATAGTGAGCTTTCTTTCTGAAGCACATCGAAATTCAGTAAAACACGGTTAGTCTTGGACTACCTCAACAATCGTTTCAAAAGCTACTTGAATCTACGCAATTTAGAAATAAGAGATTTAACTTTGAACTTGAATTAAATGTTTCTGAACAATAGTAAAATTTAGTACGTACCAAGCTGAGCTGCAGTCACAGGTAAGCTAAAATACGGTAACAAAACTCGCACTCTTAATTTGTGCTTGTGTAATCTAAATATTGTAGCCAGCTATGAATACCTTAACTGAACTTTGAAATTAAAGCAGTGAAATAAAATTATGCTGGCGTTTGAATCTCAACGACACTCGGGTTCATTCCGGAAAAGGAAGGCACCCTGCTTGGTAATGCAACTGGGACAATGAGCAACAAAGGTTCATGCTAAGTTGCTGTAATTTTGCGAGGCAAATGGAACAATTTTAAAAGCTGAGGTCTGCCATACAGTTCTAAAACTTTACGTGCTTCCAGTCTTCCTTGTTGGTTGATTGAAGGTTTGAAGCTGTCGATCGAGGAGGTGGCGATATTCACTCATTGTCGGCCGTCGCTGTTGCAGAAGCTGGATGTTGGCGCGCCTACTTCTCGACACGGTCACCAGGCGAAACGGGCTCTTGATGTGCGCCAGCTAATGCTTCCCGTCCGCGACACCATGTCAGAAACTATCATCGCGAGTCGAGCGCAATTACATGCTGCCAAACCCCGAAAGCGCGGAAACTCGCGAGAGCTTCACACAACACATCTGCTCCACTCGCTACCCCAGCCAGACTCTCTCTGCTCTGCCCGCGCTCCACGCGGCAGAGTTAACACTACCAAAGATCCTGCACACTTTGATTCTTCACACGACCTATCGATGTAATCGTTCGATAGCAGTTTTCCCTAGGCAAGACCCAGCGTAAAAATACAAATAATATTTACGAAACAAACCAATTATACATCGACATAAATGCATAAATATATATATACAAATAGTAAAACAATTACAATATGTAAAGACACAGAAATGTCATATATTCAGGTATCAAAAATAAGGAAAACAAATTTATAGTACAATAGATGGAAATAGGTGGATATGCATTTCCGGCGTTACAACTGGATTTATCGTCCGATGATGTCCAATGTGTGCTCGAACTGGAAACAATTTAGTAATCGAGCAGGCCCAGGAAACATGACGACACTCTGCAGACCATGTTGGTGTACAACAGCGATACGTAGGCGAGCGTTATCCTCTTGGAAAACACTCCCTGGAAGGGTGTTCATGAACGGCAGCACAACAGTCGAATCATCAGACTGACGTGCAAACCTGCAATCAGAGGATAACCACTAGAGCGCTCCTTCTGTCATAAGAAATCGCACCCCAGACCAGTATATGCCCGCATCTCGTGGTCGTGAGGTAGCGTTCTCGCTTTCCACGCACGGGTTCCCGGGTTCGATTCCCGGCGGGGTCAGGGATTTACTCTGCCTCGTGATGGCTGGGTGTTGTGTGCTGTCCTTAGGTTAGTTAGGTTTAAGTAGTTCTAAGTTCTAGCGGACTGATGACCATCGATGTTAAGTCCCATAGTGCTCAGAGCCATTTGAACCATTTGAACCAGTATGTCTAGCAAGCCGACAGGTTGGCTGCAGGTCCTCAACTGCCTCATTTTAACGAACACACGATCATCACTGGCACCGAGGCAGAACCAGCTTTCATCAGAAAACACAACAGACTTCCACCCTGTCCCACAATGAGCTCTCGCTTGACAAAACTGAAGCAGTAAACGGCGCTGATTTGGAGTCAGTGAAATGCTTGCTACAGGACGTCTGTCTCGGAGCAGTCCTTGAAGTAACCGATTTGTAACACTTGGTTGTGTCATTGTGGTGCCAATTGCTGCTCACATTGCTGCTGCAGATGTGGTACGATGCGCCACAGCCATACGCTGAACACTATAGTTATACCTCTCGGTATTACCACGTGGCCATCCGGATTTCGTCTTCTCACGACCATTTCGTTCTTTTGACCACCGTTGCTAACACTCATGTACAGTGGCTACATTGTTGCCAAGTCTTTCTGCAGTATTGCAGAAGGAACATCCAGCATCTCTTAGCCCTATTACACGACCTCGTTCAAACTCAGTGAGGTGTTGATAATGGCGTGTTTGTCGCCTTAATGACATTTTTGACTAACATCACGTCACCACACATAATCTCAAATGTAACGAAGGCTCACGACCGCTACAGCATGTATTTAAAGCAAACCTGTTTTGCATTCTCATACTGACGCTACTAGCGCCACGCTTATGGGAGTGGCGCCAAATTTTAATAGACATCATCACTCAGATGTAGAAACAGCCTACCAACTTTCGTTGACGTCGCCCAATTTTTTCATGGTGTTGAGATTTTTTTCCGCCAGTGTATGATTTGAGATATTACCAGTATATCATTATCCAGTTATACGGTCCACACACCGCACAAATTGTCTGAATTAATTATTTTTCTGAACTGTTTCGTGGTTTTCATGTACGACAGCTACACGTGTTTTAGATGTTTGGTTGCGCACGTTGTACAGCATGAAAAGCAAACACAAGTCAATCTAGGACAACCTCGCGTCTTATTGCAGATTTGCGCACCAAAATTTGAAGGAAATTATTATAATGACTCATTATTTCCTGAAAGTCACACTAGTCTTCTCTCTTACGCTTCTGCCAGCAGTATTCGAAACTCAGCCATATGGGGAAAAAGAAATTTATGACACAACCTGACTGGAGGGAGTATCGGTTGATGGGACAGATCGTTAGGCGTCAGTGAATCGTAAACTTGGTAATGGTGGAAGCTGTGAAGGATAAAATTGTAAAGGGAGACCAACGCTCGACTACAGTGAGTAGCTTGAAACTAACGTAGGCTCCAATAATTATCCAGACATGAAGAGTCTTCCTCAGGATAGATTGGCGGTTTTCAGACTAAAGACCATGACAACAGCGAAAACAACGACAACTGGATTCTCGTCAGCGCGGAAACAGGGTTGACACTATATGCAGAGCAGACCTGAAAGCATTGAAAATGAGATGTGTTTCCCTTAGTCACCACTGTGCTTGTTCATTTCAAGGTATCCGCGTGTTTACGATGAAGGCCACGTGGTTGAGTAGTGATAAATGGCAGTCTGTCATCTGACTTTACCACAAGAAGATCTATATGCTAATTCCTCTTTACATCACTCCAGATAGACACTTATAAATACATCCCATTTTTACTTTTTTCAAACCCATTCAGCATTACACAATTAGATAAAAAAGATAGGGATAACGAGTAAAAGTGAACGAGTATCATGAAAGACCGGTCATCAGCAACTATTTACCAAAGATGAACGAGTTAGTGCTTCTCTAGTAGTGACTAATACCATTGATTGATCGCAGCCAAACGATATCGGAATTTGTTTCTTGAAGATTCCCCGGCGGATCGAATAGTCCATCATTTTTCGGGAGTGCATCGGTGATACGATTAAGTCTTACAACGATATATCGGCTGTCAACCGATTAGCCGCGCTCAACGTGGGTCGCTTGCAAGATTTTTGAGTGCTTTACGCTGTGGAGTACTCGCGCATTAAGTGTAGCGGGAATAATACGTGATTAAGTTTGTAGATGATTTAGAATATACGCGGAGCAAAATTTATTACACGGAGCTGGCATATCAGGGAGCAACAAAAGTTCTTATCTGGCTGGCTATTGACTCGAACTGACATTGGATGACAGATATGCGTATTTCTTTCCACGGTGCCTCAACTCTGTACAAGAGCTCATCAATATTAGTGGCTGGCAAGTGGTAGCAACCCATGAAATTATGTGATTCCAGAGACCTTTTAAAGTATGAGTAATCTATGAAGTATAAAAGCGGACTGAAATGAACGAAAATTTTTACTTAGGTCGGAATTAGCATTCGGGTCTCTTGCTCACATTTTTTTATATCCCGCTTCTCATGTAAGGCTGCATAACCGCATTTTTAAATTCCTAGACCTCTTCCACTTCCGGCGTTCGCCCGTAACATCTCTACTAGCCCCCCAAAACGTATCTAACCTACAAACAAAAACAACAGCTAGTTCCACCACTACTTTCACCCTAAAAGCTAACTAGGACGGATGTTTGCCACCACTTCACGCTCTGCCCACGAACAATAATGAAATACGTCTGTGATCATTTTGGTTAAAAAGAAAAAGAAAACGAAAATAAAAGAAAAAAAGGATAAAAGAAAGGGTACAACACTTTTATTATACTTTATTTGTTTCATTACTTATTTTTGGTTTTTTGTTTGTTATTTGTTCTTTTTATTATTTACGAGTATTTTTAATCCTATTCCGTGGGTGTCCACAGTAGCCAGACCGTGAGATGTCCAGGTCGTCGTCTCGTTCAGCTAGGGTTTAAAACCCTGAAATAACCGTTGATATCTCGCATCAATCCATCATGTGCTTTATCGTCAATCTCTTCTCACACCCAGTACACACCAATGGGCTGGAGGGTGCGTAAATAACGACTCCAAGTAATTCGCAAGGAGCGAACTATACGACGCCTTGTGCCGTAAAACCGTGTGATTGCTCGTTAACTAGTTCCCAAAATCTAACAACTCCGCAACGCCCACACTAAAAGAGTAACCCATACCGTGGCGCTATGACGTCGGAATGTATCATTTCTGTGGGCTCTACGGACTGAGGCGTCCGTCGCAGCAACAATGCCAACATGCGACGTATGAAGAGCCAGCAGTCGGCAGCCGTTATCACAAACGAAATGGTGCATGTCGGTGTCAACAGCGGCACATCTGGGGCACAGAGGGTCTTAGGCAAGGTGTACATTGTATAAACGTTGTAGCGAGGGGAATTTTTCAGTCGTTATCAGATATCACAAAGCCCTCACCACGGTGGGAAGGAAAGGCAAGTGTATGTCGCTCCACACCCGCTTCCAGCCAACCGCCGGATGTTTGTGTTCAATCATGCTAGCAGACAGTGTCCGTTGAAATTAGCGGTACGAGTCCTCGGTTCTAGGTGCCCGTGTAGTCAATAGGACGTCCAAGAGATAACTCATGCCGACCAGATAAGATGCGAATGTAACACAGTGCCGGCGTGATACGTACAACAGGAATTGGCGGCCAGAGGGATTGGGGTACCTAGTGAGGGCGTCCTTATCCGATGCATCTGCCGCAGAAAGAGAGCGCGCGCCCTATTTTGCACATTTATGATTCCAAAGCCGCCTGCACTTGTGGGTAACTGGCGTACTGATATTCAGTCCTCTTCCCACATTCATGTAGTGCGACTTCCGCAGCTTGATACTGATGCCGGCCACCTGTCCGTATTCCTGAAGCCACGTGATCGCCGTACATACTGTATATCTTCTTCCGACCTCGCCAAGAATACTAGATCGTCCGCAAAGAGACAACATTTAAAATACACGTCGCGGAGGCGAATGCCCTCCAAACGCTGTCGTAGACCACGAAGTGCAGGCTCGAGAGCGACGGCGAAGAGAAAGGCTGACAGGAGGCATCCTTGTCGCACTGAACGCTCAATAGTGAACGGCGACGAGCGGTATCCATTGACCAGGACAGTGGAACGGGCCCCCGGTATGAGACGGAGAATCTCATCTGCCGACGCTAGGGACAGGCCCATCTTCTCTAGGACGGCCTGCAAGAAACTGCACTCAACTCGGTCAAATGTGTGGTCTACGCCGACCGCCACGAGGGCTCTTCTCATCGACATGCCGACATGAGCGGCACCACACCTCTATAACAGCTTGACGTTGTGTGTATATTAGTGCCCCCTCCCAGACAGGTACGGTCGGCGTATGTGTATTTGACAGTAGCGAGGATGCGAGCACGAAGTATGCGTGTGAACAGCTTGTAATCAGAATTCACTAATGTCAACGGCCTGAAGTATTGTGGTCTGCACCCCTGTTTGGTTTTGGCACAGAGATTACCATCCCCTCCAAAAATTCGGGGGATGAGAGGGGGTGCGAGGGGGCGTTCGAAATTCGAAATTCTGGATCCAGGAGTTCGCAGCACATCTTCAGCCAAACTTCCCTCATCAGGTGAGGAAAAGTGTTATAAAATTCAAGCGAAAGACCATCAGGTCCAGGGTTTTTTTTCTCGCGCCCGCGACAATGCCATGTGCATTTCCTTAAGCGTGACAGCCTCCGAGAACGTGGCGCCTCCTTGCGCCCTACCCGAAGGTAGCAGGTCGCGCAAGACGTCCTCATTATCATTGTCACGCCGTTGACCTGCGGTAGTACTCTGTGAGGACATGGGAGATGGTGCTGTGTGCGTTTGCACGTGCCCATCTTGCAAAGATGAGTCGCCTCTTACGATTCTCCGCTGTAAGGCGATGTGATAAAGACCAAAGTACTTTCTACATCTACATCTACATGGATACTCTAAAAATTACATTTAAGTACCTGGCAGAGAGTTCATCGAACCACTTCCACAATTCTCTATTATTCCAAGATCGTACAGCGCGGAAAGAATAAAAAATGGCTCTGAGCACTATGGGACTCAACTGCTGTGGTCATAAGTCCCCTAGAACTCAGAACTACTTAAACCTAACTAACCTAAGGACAACACACAACACCCAGCCATCACGAGGCAGAGAAAATCCCTGACCCCGCCGGGAATCGAACCCGGGAACCCAGGCGTGGGAAGCGAGAACGCTACCGCACGACCACGAGATGCGGGCAAAGAATAAACACCTATATCTTTCCGTCCGAGCTCTGAATTCCCTTATTTTATCGTGGTGATCGGTGTCAACAAAATATTTTCGCATTCGGAGGAGAAATTTGGTGATTACAATTTCGTGAGAAGATTCCGTCGCAACGAAAACCGCCTTTCTTTTAATGATGTCCAGCTCAAATTCTGTATCATTTCTGTGACCCCCCCCCCTTCCCATATTTCGCGATAATACAAAACGTGCTGCCTTCCTTTGAAGTTTTTTTATGTACTCCGTCAGTCCTATCTGGTAAGGATCCCACACTGCGCAGCAGTATTCTAAAAAGGACGGACAAGCATAGTGTAGGTAGTCTCCTTAGTAGGTCTGTAACATTTTCTAAGTGTCCTGCCAATAAAATTCAGTCTTTGGTTAACCTTCCCCATAACATTTTGCCGGCCGCGGTGGTCTAGCGGTTCTAGGCGCTCAGTCCGGAACCGCGCGACTGCTACGGTCGCAGGTTCGAATCCTGCCTCGGGCATGAATGTGTGTGATGTCCTTAGGTTAGTTAGGTTTAAGTAGTTCTAAGTTCTAGGGGACTGATGACCACAGATGTTAAGTCCCATAGTGCTCAGAGCCATTTGAACCATTTGAACCATAATATTTTCTATGTGTTCATTCCAATTTAAATTGTTCGTCGTTGTAATACCTAGGTATTTAGTTGAATTTAGGGTTTTTAGATTAGACTTGGTCGAGATCCAATGACTGTTAGCAGAATATGGAATCGGTGAGTTCAGGGTTCAGGATGGTAATACGGAACGCCGTGCTGGATCCCAACGGCCTCGTATCACTAGCAATCAAAATGACAGGCATCTTATACGCATGGCTGTAACGGATCGTGCAGCCACGTCTCGGTCTCTGAGTCAACAGATGGGGACGTTTGCAAGACAACAACCATCTCCACGAACAGTTCGACGACGTTTGCAGCAGCATGGACTATCAGCTCGGAGATCATGGTTGCGGTTAGCCTTGAAGCTGCATCACAGACAGGAGTGCCTGCGATGGTGTACTCAACGACGAACCTGGGTGCACGAATGGCAAAACGTCATTTTTTCGGATGAATCCAGGTTCTGTTTACAGCATCATGATGGTCGCATCCGTGTTTGGCGACATCGCGGTGAACGCACATTGGAAGCGTGTACTCGTCATCGCCATACTGCCGTATCACCCGGCGTGATGGTATGGGGTGCCATTGGTTACACGTCTCGGTCACCTCTTGTTCGCACTGACGGCGCTTTGAACAGTGGACGCTACATTTCAGATGTGTTACGACCCGTGTCTCTACCCTTCATTCGATCCCTGCGAAACCCTCCATTTCAGCATGATAACGCACGACCACATGTTGCATGTCCTGTGCGGGCCTTTCTGGATACAGAAAATGTTCGACTGCTGCCCTGGTCAGCACATTCTCCAGATCTCTCACCAATTGAAAACGTCTGGTCAATGGTGGCCGAGCAACTGGCTCGTCACAATACGCCAGTCACTACTCGTGATGAACTGTGGTATCGTGTTGAAGCTGCATGGGCAGTTGTACCTGTACACGCAATCCAAGCTCTGTTTGACTCAATGCCCAGGCGTATCAAGGCCGTTATTACGCCAGAGGTGGTTGTTCTGGGTACTGATTTCTCAGGATCTATGCAACCAAATTGTGTGAAAATGTAATCACATGTCAGATCTAGTATAATATATTTGTCCAATCATTACCCGTTTATCATCTTCATTTCTTCTTGGTGTGGCAATTTTAATGGCCAGTGGTGTGCAAAGCCTCACGCTGCGGAGATGTCTGATTAGTATACACTGAGAAGTCATCGAAGCAGAAAGTGATTCAAGCGCGGAAAGCGGTTCGAGAAAAATCACGGTTGCCAAGATTAGGGCATATGGATCGACAGTAAACACTAAGAGAGAGTTTTAAGCCGGTTACTGAATCTCTCAGGCAGCTCTCAGCAAAAACAAAGTCACACGATAACGATGGTATTGCCATTGACGAATTCATTATCCGTCACGCCCTTGATCGCATAGATACTCGTGCTCTTTGAGAGGTGCTTTCTATTAGAACATTCTGAACGGGGTACTAGCAGTAATGGACAGCCCGGGTGGCTGACTAGTGGGGTAAGGATATCATGTAGAACAAAGCGGGAATTATTTTAAATTGTTAGAAGTAGTCACAATCAAGCTACAGTAGCCCACTACAAACAGTATTGTAAGGTGCTTAAAATGTTATTAGGAAGGCAAAGGGTATGTGGTATGCAAATAGAATAACTAATTCACAGGATAAAATTAAAACCATATGGTCAATTGTGAAGGAAGTGTCTGGTCAGCAGCTCGAGGTCGACGAAATAAAGTCAGTTCGCAGTAAAAATATTTGTGTTACTGATAAATCAGAGTTATGTACAGTATTTAACAATTATTTTCTCAACATTGCTTGTGAATTAAATAAAAATTTAGGTTCCACAGGAAATCATATAACTTTGTTGGCAAATGCCATTCCGAGATTGATGTCTGAAACACTCCTCTGTGATACAGACAAGAGGGAGTTTGAGTCAATAATTAAATCACTGAAGACTAAAGACTCTCATGGTTATGATGGAGTGTCTAGCAGAATATTAAAGTACTGTGCTGCACATGTTAGCCCTGTATTTAGCCATATTTGTAATTTTTCCTTTAGAAATGGTCAGTTTCCTGAGCGATTAAAGTACTCAGTAGTAAAGCCGCTTTATAACAAGGGAGAAAGGAATAATGTAGATAATTTTAGACCTATTTCTATGCCATCAGTGTTTGCTAAAGTTATTGAAAAGGCTGTGTATGTAAGGATAATTGATCATTTTATATCATACGATTTGCTATCAAATATACAGTTCGACTTGAGAAATCGTTTAACAACTGAAAACGCTATATTCTCTTTTCTCTGTGAGGTACTGAATGGGCTTAACAAAACGTTTCGAACGCTTGGCGTATCTTTTTATTTAACTAAGGCATTTGATTGTGTTGATCACAAAATATTGCTCCAGAAGTTGGACCATTACGGAATACGGGGCGTAGCTGACAATTGGTTCACCCCTTACTTTAGCAACAGGCATCAAAAGGTCATTATTCACAATGTTGATAACGGCTGTGATGTGGCATCTGAGTGGGGTACTGTCAAGTGGGGGGTGCCCCAGGGATCAGTGTTGGGGCCACTCCTGTGCCCTATTTATATAAATGATATGCCCTCTGCGATCAGTTAGGTTTCAGATTTCGAGGTAGAATGGGATAGGAATGATGATGGAAATAGGATCACATTTGAGGAAGTGGAAAAAATGGTCAATAGATTGCAGTGCAATAAAGCGGCTGGGGTGGATGAAATTAAGTCGGAACTCATCAAATACAGTGGAATGTCAGGTCTTAAATGGCTACACAGGATAATTGAAATGGCCTGGGAGTCGGGACAGGTTCCATCAGACTGGACAAAAGCAGTAATCACACCAATCTTTAAACATGGAAACAGAAAAGATTGTAACAACTACAGAGGTATCTCTTTAATCAGTGTTGTGGGTAAAATCTTCTCAGGTATTGTTGAAAGGACAGTGCGAGTATTAGTTGAGGACCAAATGGATGAAAATCAGTGTCGGTTTAGGCCTCTTAGAGGTTGTCAAGACCAGATCTTTAGCTTACGGCAAATAATGGAGAAGTGTTATGAGTGGAACAGGGAATTGTATCTATGCTTTATAGATCTAGAAAAGGCATATGACCGGGTTCCTAGGAGGAAGTTATTGTCTGTTCTACAAGATTATGGAATAGGAGGCAAACTTTTGCAAGCAATTAAAGGTCTTTACATGGATAGTCAGGCAGCAGTTAGAGTTGACGGTAAATTGAGTTCATGGTTCAGAGTAGTTTCAGGGGTAAGACAAGGCTGCAACCTGTCTCCACTGTTGTTCATATTATTTATGGATCATATGTTGAAAACAATAGACTGGCTGGGTGAGATTAAGATATGTGAACACAGAATAAGCAGTCTTGCATATGCGGATGACTTAGTTGTGATGGCAGATTCGATTGAAAGTTTGCAAAGTAATATTTCAGAGCTAGATCAGAAATGTAAGGACTATGGTATGAAGATTAGCATCTCCAAAACGAAAGTAATGTCAGTGGGAAAGAAATATAAACGGATTGAGTGCCAAATAGGAGGAACAAAGTTAGAACAGGTGGACGGTTTCAAGTACTTAGGATGCATATTCTCACAGGATGGCAACATAGTGAAAGAACTGGAAGCGAGGTGTAGCAAAGCTAATGCAGTGAGCGCTCAGCTACGATCTACTCTCTTCTACAAGAAGGAAGTCAGTACCAAGACTAAGTTATCTGTGCACCGTTCAATCTTTCGACCAACTTTGTTGTATGGGAGCGAAAGCTGGGTGGATTCAGGTTACCTTATCAACACGGTTGAGGTTACGGATATGAAAGTAGCTAGGATGATTGCAGGTACTAGTAGATGGGAACAATGGCAGGAGGGTGTCCACAGTGAGGAAATCAAAGAAAAACTGGGAATGAACTCTATAGATGTAGCAGTCAGGGCGAACAGTCTTAGATGGTGGGGTCATGTTACACGCATGGGAGAAGCAAGGTTACCCAAGAGACTCATGGATTCAGCAGTAGAGGGTAGGAGGAGTCGGGGCAGACCGAGGAGAAGGTACCAGGATTCGGTTAAGAATGATTTTGAAGTAATAGGTTTAACATCAGAAGAGGCACCAATGTTAGCCCTGAACTGGGGGAACTGTATAAGGGGGGCTATGCTCCAGACTGAACGCTGAAAGGCATAATCAGTCTTAAATGATGATGATGATGATGATGATGATGATGATGATAATGGTGATGACGCCCTCTAGTATTATGGGTAACGGGTAACTCTAAAATATTTCTGTTTGCTGATGACACTAACATTGTACAGGGTGATTCAAAAAGAATACCACAACTTTAACAATGTGTATTTAATGAAAGAAACATAATATAACCTTCTGTTATACATCATTACAAAGAGTATTTAAAAAGTTTTTTTTTCACTCAAAAACAAGTTCAGAGTTGTTCAATATGGCCCCCTCCAGACACTCGAGCAGTATCAACCCGATACTCCAACTCGTTCCACACTCTCTGTAGCATATCAGGCGTAACAGTTTGGATAGCTGCTGTTATTTCTCGTTTCAAATCATCAATGGTGGCTGGGAGAGGTGGCCGAAACACCATATCCTACCCGAGGCGATGGATCGGCCGCCAGGCAGCCCGTGACAGAGCACTTCATCACTGGCCTCCAAGAAGCCCTGATCTTACCCCCTGCGATTTTTTCTATGGAGGTATGTTAAGGATATGGTGTTTCGGCCACCTCTCCCAGCCACCATTGATGATTTGAAACGAGAAATAACAGCAGCCTATCCAAACTGTTACTCCTGATATGCTACAGAGAGTGTGGAACGAGTTGGAGTATCGGGTTGATATTGCTCGAGTGTCTGGAGGGGGCCATATTGAACATCTCTGAACTTGTTTTTGAGCGAAAAAAAACTTTTTAAATACTCTTTGTAATGATGTATAACAGAAGGTTATATTATGTTTCTTTCATTAAATACACATTTTTAAAGTTGTGGTATTCTTTTTGAATCACCCTGTAGTAAAGGATGTTGTGTGCAACATTGGCTCGGTTTCAAATAATGCAGTAAGTGACCTCAGTTCATGGCTTGTAGAAAATAAACTAAAATTAAATCACAGTAAGACTTAGTTTTTACAGTTTCTAACACACAGTTCAACAAAACCTAACGTTTTAATTTAACAGAACGGCATGAAACTGAACAGTTCAAATTTCTAGATGTTCAGATAAATAGTTAGCTGTCGTGGAAAGCCCACGTTCAAGATCTTGTTCAAAGACTTAATACTGCCATTTTTACTATTCGAACGGTGACAGAAGTGAGTGATACTTCGATACGAAAATTAGTATACTTTGCTTATTTTCATTCGCTTATGTCATATGGTATTTAATTATGGGGTAACTCTTCCCATTCTAGAAGGATATTTTTGGCTCAGAAACGGGCCGTTCGGGCAATAAGTGGTGTGACTTCACGAACCTCTTGTCGACCTCTGTTCACGAGTCTGGGTATTTTGACATTGGCCTCTCAATATGTATACTCCTTATTGTCGTTTCTTGTTACCAATATTAGTTTATTCCCAAGAATAAGCAGTTTTCACTTGGTTAATACTCGGCAGAAATCAAACCTGCATTTGGATCAGCCGGCTGTAGTGGCCGTGCGGTTCTAGGCGCTACAGTCTGGAGCCGAAGCGACCGCTACGGTCGCAGGTTCGAATCCTGCCTCGGGCATGGATGTGTGTGATGTCCTTAGGTTAGTTAGGTTTAATTAGTTCTACGTTCTAGGCGACTGATGACCTCAGAAGTCAAGTCGCATAGTGCTGAGAGCCATTTTCTGCATTTGGATCGGACTTCCTTAACTATTGTGCAAAAAGGTGTGCAGTATACTGCTGCATCCATTTTCAATGAGCTGCCACTCAAATTCAAAAATCTTAGCAGTAATCCACGCGCTTTCAAATCGGAACTGAAGAGTTTCCTGATAGGTCACTTATTCTATTCTTTCAAGATGTTCCTTGAAAAATTAAGCTGATTTTTATTGTATTGCTGACAGCGTACTTAAACCTATGGACTGACTTTTTTTCAGGTTCATGAACATTTATTTTTATCTGTTATTACTTTTATGTTGTAATTTAATGTACTGACACGTTCCATGACCTTGGAGATTTGCTCCTCAGTTTGGTCCTACGGTACTTGACGTGTAAATAAAAAAAAATAAAAAATACATTCGGCGTTTGCAGGAGGAGAACGTACATGTTGGGCATGTATCCTATAACAGTAACTGATGACACAATACAGATTGGTGATAGACGGTTTCAGAGGACACCTGTCTTAATGAATCTTATGTTCCTAAGACCCATCAAAAAATCTATAAATTTTTCAGTTAATGATAGCGAAATGCACCGTGAAATACTTCATTTAACTGATGTACATAAGATCGCTAAAAGCCTGAGAAACAAGAAACATAAAACCATTATGGAACCAATACTTGATGGCGAAAACAACAACAGCAGCAGCAGCAGTGATGGTATTGACATTCAGCATAAAACAGTGAGCAATAATCCTGCATGTTATATATTATGACGACCCCAACGAGCTAATAGATCGACTACGGCCGGCCGAAGTGGCTGTGCGGTTCTAGGCGCTGCAGTCTAGAACCGCGAGACCGCTACGGTCGCAGGTTCGAATCCTTCCTCGGGCATGGATGTGTGTGATGTCCTTAGGTTCGTTAGGTTTAACTAGTTCTAAGTTCTAGGGGATTAATGACCTCCGAAGTTGAGTCCCATAGTGCTCAGAGCCATTTGAACCATTTTTAGATCGACTACGGCTCCTCAAGGCATCAGCTGCTGCAGGTAATACAGCTCATTCGAATGAGGCTGTTTCAACAATCTACGAGCTTAGAGAGAGAGGTGTCATCGAATAAGTATGGATATAATAGTTCGAGAAATGCGCAAACCAGCACGCAAAACATGTTATGATTAAAGGTTTGGATGACTTATGGCAAGCTGATCTTGTAGGAGTTAATATTCACATTAGAATAATGGATTCAAATATATTTTAAAGGTTATTGACACATATTCCGCCGGCCGGTGTGGCTGAGAGTTCTAGGGGCTTCAGCCTGGAACCGCGCGACCGCTACGGTCGAAGGTTCGAATCCTGCCTCGGGCATGGATGTCTGTGATGTCCTTAGGTTAGTTAGGTTTAAGTAGCTCTAAGTTCTAGGGGACTGTTGACCTCAGATGTTAAGTCCCACAGTGCTCAGAGCCATTTGATATATACTTCAAATTTGCCTGGGCATTACCCGTTAAGACAAAAACTCTCCAAACTGATCGCGGTGGAGAGTTTTACAATAGGTATTTCAAGACCGTGATGCAGCGGTGCGGAATACATCACTACTCAACATTCACTCACCTGAAGGCAAGTATCGTGGAGCGTCTGAACAGAACAATAAAAGATCGAATGTGGATGCGTTTTAACCTTCGCGGCTCATACAAATGGACAGATATCCTCCCAGAAATAACTGATCAGTATAATGGAACCAAACATACCACAATAAAAATGATACCAATCGACGTTCGTGATAATGGACTTATGGATACGGTGTACTATCGCATTAAAATGCTGGACCCACGCAGCCAGAAATTTAATGTAGGTGATTTGGTACGTATTTTAAAACACAAGACGGCATTTGAGAAATCATACTTACCGAACTGGTCAACAGAGATACACTCCTGGAAATGGAAAAAAGAACACATTGATACCGCTGTGTCAGACCCACCATACTTGCTCCAGACACTGCGAGAGGGCTGTACAAGCAATGATCACACGCACGGCACAGCGGACACACCAGGAACCGCGGTGTTGGCCGTCGAATGGCGCTAGCTGCGCAGCATTTGTGCACCGCCGCCGTCAGTGTCAGCCAGTTTGCCGTGGCATACGGAGCTCCATCGCAGTCTTTAACACTGGTAGCATGCCGCGACAGCGTGGACGTGAACCGTATGTGCAGTTGACGGACTTTGAGCGAGGGCGTATAGTGGGCATGCGGGAGGCCGGGTTAACGTACCGCCGAATTGCTCAACACTTGGGGCGTGAGGTCTCCACAGTACATCGATGTTGTCGCCAGTGGTCGGCGGAAGGTGCACGTGCCCGTCGACCTGGGACCGGACCGCAGCGACGCACGGATGCACGCCAAGACCGTAGGATCCTACGCAGTGCCGTAGGGGACCGCACCGCCACTTCCCAGCAAATTAGGGACACTGTTGCTCCTGGGGTATCGGCGAGGACCATTCGCAACCGTCTCCATGAAGCTGGGCTACGGTCCCGCACACCGTTAGGCCGTCTTCCGCTCACGCCCCAACATCGTGCAGCCCGCCTCCAGTGGTGTCGCGACAGGCGTGAATGGAGGGACGAATGGAGATGTGTCGTCTTCAGCGATGAGAGTCGCTTCTGCCTTGGTGCCAATGATGGTCGTGTGCGTGTTTGGCGCCGTGCAGGTGAGCGCCACAATCAGGACTGCATACGACCGAGGCACACAGGGCCAACACCCGGCATCATGGTGTGGGGAGCGATCTCCTTCACTGGCCGTACACCACTGGTGATCGTCGAGGGGACACTGAATAGTGCACGGTACATCCAAACCGTCATCGAACCCATCGTTCTACCATTCCTAGACCGGCAAGGGAACTTGCTGTTCCAACAGGACAATGCACGTCCGCATGTATCCCGTGCCACCCAACGTGCTCTAGAAGGTGTAAGTCAACTACCCTGGCCAGCAAGATCTCCGGATCTGTCCCCCATTGAGCATGTTTGGGACTGGATGAAGCGTCGTCTCACGCGGTCTGCACGTCCAGCACGAACGCTGGTCCAACTGAGGCGCCAGGTGGAAATGGCATGGCAAGCCGTTCCACAGGACTACATCCAACATCTCTACGATCGTCTCCATGGGAGAATAGCAGCCTGCATTGCTGCGAAAGGTGGATATACACTGTACTAGTGCCGACATTGTGCATGCTCTGTTGCCTGTGTCTATGTGCCTGTGGTTCTGTCAGTGTGATCATGTGATGTATCTGACCCCAGGAATGTGTCAATAAAGTTTCCCCTTCCTGGGACAATGAATTCACGGTGTTCTTATTTCAATTTCCAGGAGTGTATTATAGATATTGTCAGTATTAAAGTTTTATTGGGATCACCATGATAATGTATGGAGGATGGCAGATTAAAATTACTGTTGTTCGAAAAGAATTCCTCCAAGATTCCGTGGTGTATTTATGCGGGATACATTACCGAAGACTATGTGGAAAACTAGTGAATGTGGTATTACGAATTTAGATGTTGCTGGAGGCCCAGGAACCCACTCGGTGTTATATGTTATGAAAAATGCTGATACCGTCCACTGTTTTGACTCATTTGTTGATCAGCAACAACCAAAAGAATTACAACGATACTTCTCTCTCAGAAAACGTGTTTTCCACGATTTTCGGCGCTATCAGGACTTTAACACACACCTCTGCGGACATCTATGCATTATGTTCGTCTTGACGTTTAAAAAGAAGAAGCAGACTATATAAGGCGGAGCTTTAAACATTCCTTCATTAGTTGAGGTTCACATGCAGTATCGTACACTTTAACGTTAAAAGAACGATCATCTGTATTGCGTGCAAATTTCTTCCCGCCAATTGATTTGCGCGTTGTGAATGGAGTATTGCATTGATTGGACTGGAGACGTACAACAACACCCCAAATATCACCGAGACTAACAACAAACTGCATCTGGATATTAATGGTGAAAAATACATTGTGGAAATTGAACCGGGTGCATACGATATCGACGATTGAAACGAAGTCTTAAAACAGTCTGGAAAAGTTATTGAGCTACATGCAAACATCAATACACTTAAAGCTGAAATAAGAACTGTAAATGCAACTATTGACTTTAACCAAAGAAAGATCCAGGCAGATCACACTGTGGTCATACTGCCCGTCAGCACAATCCGAGTCGAGCATAACATTGTAACCAACTCCTATCTCAACGACAGTCAGATTAATACTATTTACGGATTCTACCCCTCAGTTACAACGGGGTATGAGATTGTTGAGACTCCTGCCAATTCAATATACCTTCCAGTGACAGCTCAGACATTGGACTCTTCGGAGCTGCGTATTGTGGACCAGAATAATCAACTTGTTGACTTTGGTGGTGAGAAAATCATTGTACGATTACATCTAAGGCAGGATGGGCGTATGATATAAAACCAGTGTACGCAATCCACAGCACGTCACTTTGCTACCGAACCTCAAAATGATAACATGTGCGAACTATGAGTTTCTTAAATCAGTTGGCTTGAAATCTTGCATTGACGTCCCCACGCAATGTAACCAGTCCAATAGAGTATGATGGGAGACTTACATGGCAGGAATACTTCTCGCATAAACCTTACGCTTCAAGCACATTTAACAAGAACGATGAAATCAGGATTGTCGTCCAGCACCAGGACGCACTGACGCTTCCTCGTAACAGTTTCATATATCTTGAGGGGCTATTCAAGGAAACCGACGGAAGCTATACAGTGGTGTCCAAGTTTACACGTAACGCTCTAGCATTCCTGCTCCAAGAGATACACTATGAACTCAATGCGTCTGAGATCGACCATACAAGCAATGTCAGCATAACATCAACCCTTAAAACATACGTCTCTACATCACCCACTGATTTTCTTAGTTTACAAAATGTGGTATGGTTCATAGACGATCCGGAGGATACAACAGTTGCAAAGTACAAGCGATTTACTCCACACATACCTCTAAAAATGCTTATGGTCTACTTTGAGGACATGAGACAGATTATTATGAAGGTTAAACAGGAACTCATTCTGGTACGGAGTGTGACGGATAACAACTCATACATTCAAGGAGCTCAAGAGGAGAATTTGATCACAATCAGCAATATACTATGGAAAATGCCTCACATCAGTGTATCAGACCAGGAGCGTTTGAAGCTTTTTAAAGTCCTGAGTTGCGGTACATTTCTTTCACTGACATTTCGCTCGTGGGAGGTTTTCCAGTACCCAGCGTTACCGACTGCGAGCAGACAAACATGGGCTATTAAAACCTATTTGCAGCTAGAGACATCTAGATTCATCATACTTGCATTTCAGACTGATAGAAGAGGGAATATACCAAATGATTCCACCGTGTTCGACAACTGCAAGTTAACTAATGCCAAAGTCTACCTGAATTCAAAATTCTACCCATATGACCTTTTACACCTGCAGTAGAATGAAAATGCATTCAGTCTAGCATACGACATGTATGCAACGTTTCGTGCTTCTTACTATGAAATTGCTGAAGGAGAGGGAGGAGGGTGTCTAATCATTCCACAGAAGTTCAAGGAGCTTTCACTGATCATCGTAATAGACTGCTCGAAACAGAACGAGAAATTAAGTCTGGATCTATAGACGTGCGAATTGAATTTGAATCTTCGACAAATTTCCCAGAACACACTGCCTCGTATGCTCTAGTTCTACATGACCGTGTGATCAACTACTGCCCACTCACTGGTGTTGTGCAATGAGCTGTATAAATGAACAGGTGCTGCACCATACCTAGAGCAATTCACAATGGCATCTCAAGGCGTGAACATCATTGCAGATACTCAGGATCTCTACGATGGTGAGTGTAGACAGTTCATACTTAAAGATGCGTTTATAGTGCACACAAAAGATTATGTGAAGTGTCCTAACACACGGGAGAGTGAAAAGTGGTTAACACATTTCTACCATGGAATTCACTGGGATGATCCTGGCATGTACTACAAATATATGGTGACGTCACTGCAATTATTCGACACACGGATACCGTCATCTACATGAAGGGGAAGGAGAAGATTTTATGGATGCGTCGAATCTTTAGGTTTGCTGCTATTCAAGACCTGGAATTCTATGGGTGTCCATCTCTCTGTCGACTCTAAAAGAAGAAGAAGGTATGTGAAAATAGTGTTGCTGTGTCTGCTTATGAAAATGTAAAATTTCTTTTAAGTTGGATGAGAAATAAAAGAATTTTTACCTCACAGCCTATGTGTTCTTTTTTTCAACCCTGTTCCCGCTCCCGCAGTGTACAGTTTTAACCACATGCTATGTATGTGGTTTTCTTCAAGCACAGGAGATATAATTTTAGACGTGTCTGCTATATATCTTTGGAAGCGGAGGACAGGGTCACGTGAGTCCTGCTCCCATAACCCAATTAGTGCTGCACAGTAGGCGTAATTCCATGCAACCATTCTATATATTTTGTTATCTGTCATCTTAAACTTCACCACCTTAATAGCACTCATCTTCAGCAAAAATAATGTCATTTGTGACCTGCACAGCCTTTATATACATACATAATGCAACAGGGGATAGGCTTTTCTGTAAATAACAGCAACGAAGACGTATGGTGACGAATTTTTTCTTCATTTATTCTGATCACTCAAATACAATGTAGTTCTTGAGGCACAATATAATTCTTGAGGTACAATGTAGTTATTGAGGTACAATATAGTATTTTTGATTTACCGATTGTCTCTGCTATTCAGACTTACGCTACAGCAGTAACACTGGTTGGAATTTTTTTTATAAATCTACATTAAAAATTAATGCAGAGATACTTCCTTTACTGCAACTAAATTCCACAGCCCCAGTAGCATAGGTTTCACAATAATTCTAATGGACTGTGCTCCCTTAGAACATAATTTGAACAGCCCCAATAGTAAAGGTTTTTGCAATAACAATTTTGATGGACTGTGAGCTTTATAGATATATACATATATACACTTAAAAACTATTCTGACTTGGATGGCTAGCGGCAGATGCAAAACTTAAAAACTATTCTATTTACAAGATGCACAAGGTGCATATAGACTACACACGTTGCGTATAAATAAATAAAAATATTTTTCCTGTTTATGATTTTCAATATTTTTTATGCTCTTTTAAATTTTTTCTATCTTTCACACACATGGCGTGCATATATATGCATTTTTTCTTTTTTTATCCTTTTTCCACACATGTGCTCTATGTATGAATATATAGGTGTACATAGCACACAAACAATATTTACACCACACACACACACACATACACACACACACAGAGAGAGAGAGAGAGAGAGAGAGAGAGAGAGAGAGAGAGTGAGAGACACAAATTACTTACACTCTGATAAAAGGGTCATACTGCTACTCTGCAGACTCTCTCTCTCTCTCTCTCTCTCTCTCTCACACACACACACACACACACACACTCATTCCCCCACTCTCACTCAATCAGAGTCCCCCAACCTTTCTCTCTGTACAATCGAGTAGTGTGAGTACAGGAGAGTTTCAGTCCCATCATCACCAATGACCCTTTTATCATCATGAGGCGACAGACCAATTTTAGACTGCAGCACAGTGTACACCTCGTGTCCTCTCAATTGAATACTGGTCTGTCGTACCATATGCAGCAGTTGCGGTACAGCACCACGGACACCACTGCACAGGTACTGCGAGGCTCATACAACACACACCCTTAGCCCGCCACTACGTGGTACCTTCCAATGTGTGATATGCATCTTTTCGAGTGTAGACGTATAAACTCCACAATCGCCAATCCATTTACCTCATCCTTCATAAGCCCGATAACCTTCTTGTTCTGTGGAATAATACCATAAGGATTATTGGCTGTATATGAGGATGTTTCGAATTCATTACTGTGGTACCTCATTACTTCCTATGGACTGCAGTTCTTCACCCAACAGATGAAGCTATCTGTATCCATATGAAGTAAGTTAGGATCTGCAAAATGAGCTTTCGCAAACTCATAATGAAAATGTGGAGTTTGGATAGCTTTAGTATGCACATCCCCACATAAATAGGTTTGTAAACTCTATTACAGTCTTCGCCATCTCCACAGCAACAAAGTTCTTATTGAATATGGTGACCTGCTTAAAATTTGGTCCGGAAATGCATTTTCTTACGCCATAACACCCATCCCATTCCGTTTGAATCAAAATTTTATTTAGTTCCCTCAATTCTCCATTGTTTTACCGAAAATTGAATTATTCATTAGTTTGTAAAAATCTTTCTCTAAGTCACACGTCACGGAAGCTCTCTGTCTCGTATTCAAATCAATATACTCCAACCAGGGGGACTACTTGAAGGGGATAGCCCGGGTTATTCTAACCAGCTCCATACCCAACCTGAGACACTGCTGGGGATTACAATAATGAATAATGTATCTCCACTTAATCCCCAGCGTAGTCATCAGTTTTGGCGTGGTGCCTCCTTGTTGTTCTGGACTCAGTGGCTAATTGGTGTGCGCATCATGCAAACTAATAGGATATGTGAGTTCTCCACACCCTACATCACAATCAGGTGCCATACCACCCACGATTTTTCCACCTAATCCCTTGCATTTGTCTTCAGGCACCCATCAAAACTCACCAACAGGCAGTGATTGCTGCATGGCATGCCCGTATAAGTTATTTATGTCCAGGTACATTATGTAACTCGAATCAAGGGATGCATTGAACCTGTCACCCATCCGCAGGTTATTTGCCTTCGCATGCCTATGCACACATTGCAAAGTCCTCCACGGATTCCTTGTTCAATGAAAAGAAGCATGTCAGCATCAGTCAATAATTCAATGCTGCATTTCGTTTTCTTGGGCATTGCGTCCCAAGACAACTCGGGTTTCGTCTAATAAAAGGCGGGCTCCAGAGATTATGTGGCCATGCATAGACTCCTGAATTTCTCGAAAACGTCCACAGCAGTCGCACATATGTGTCCATGTAAAGCCATGTGTACTCTCCTAAAGTGGAGATGTTTAATCCCTGCCAGACATTCACCGCGTGCTCATACTCTGCATCCATTATGGCATCGCCTGCAAGGTTGCTGGAGAGTGCAGTTATGTCAGGTAGCCTGGTTTTGTTGAGTTTCGCCATACTATCCACATACTCATGGGAAAACCCCCTTCCTAGTGACAAGCTGAAACTTGTCCTTGCCGGGAGTGCAGCTTGAGTGATATCCCCCCAAGATAGCCGGTCGGGGTGGCCGAGCGGTTGTAGGCGCTACAGTCTGGAACCGCGCGACCGCTACGGTAGCAGGTTCGAATCCTGCCTCGGGCATGAATGTGTGTGATGTCCTTAGGTTAGTTAGGTTTAAGTAGTTCTAAGTTCTAGGGGACTGATGACCTTAGAAGTTAAGTCCTATAGTGCTCAGAGCCTTTCTTTCCCCCCAAGGTAGAGTTTCAATGAGTTTCTGGAGTGATGCCTGCATAAAACGTAGCGTATCAAGAAAGGAGAGCATAATTCTTGGCATCATTCGTTTGGAGAATGAAATGTATTTCTCGACGTTCTCAGATAGGACACTGACCTGATCTTTCTCCAAACCGAAATCAGCCAAGTGCTCAACTAGAAAGTGAGTGTCACACCCACTTAAATTTTGGAAAAAAGGGCTTTGTGTCTAGGTAGCTGGTATTTCAATTTGCAAGCGTTGTGAGCTGTACCCCAGAACTTTCCTGTAGGATGACAGTAGTCACTACGAGGATTTTCTGCTTTTCTGTCTAACGGCAACCCACAAATGTGTTAATCAACCACGTTATTATACAAATCATTCTCCTTCGATTTGGTCATGGGAACGTTGTTGCTGTAAAGCTTATCAACCTCCCGTGAAAGTTTTTGGAGCTCAGTGAGCAGCCAGACCATAGGATTATCCTCGACATAAGATTTGTAGTGGTTAAGAATGGAATCATAGGACGAAACATTTGGTACGCTGCCGTATATGGTTCGTGTTTTTCTGTAAAGCTACGGTCGCAGGTTCGAATCCTGCCTCGGGCATGGATGTGTGTGATGTCCTTAGGTTAGTTAGGTTTAAGTAGTTCTAAGTTCTAGGGGACTTATGACCACAGCAGTTGAGTCCCATAGTGCTCAGAGCCATTTGAACCATTTTTTTCTGTAAAGGTGGTATGTGAGGCTGTAGGATCACCTTCACAGCAGGTCACAGGAGTGGGAAAGTGTGGTGTCACCGCCAGACACCACACTTGCTAGGGGTAGCTTTAAATCGGCCGCGGTCCATTAGTACATGTCGGACCCGCGTGTCGCCACTGTCAGTAATTGCAGACGTAGCGCCACCACATGGTAGGTCTAGAGAGGCGGACTAGCACTCGCCCCAGTTGTACGACGACTTTGCTAGCGACTACACTGACGAAGCCTTTCTCTCATTTGCCGAGAGACGGTTAGAATAGCCTTCAGCTAAGTCCATGGCTACGACCTAGCAAGGCGCCATTAACCATATCTGGAGAGAGTCTCACTTGTATCGTCAATAGCGATGTACCACAAGGATGAATTAAAGTTAAGTAAACAGACGATACGTATTTTTCTTTAGTGCATTCATACGTGTCCTGTTCCAGAACTCACGCCAGCCGGCGTGTGTGTACGCGTGCCTTTCGGTTACCCGTCACTGTGGACTGGCTGTCTTGTCAGTCCACTACAGAAAGCATTCAAAGTTGCATTCACTATAAACGGGCATCGCTCCTGATGGCAAGCATTCTTAAACTTTATGAATTTGTTTTCCTCAGTAGGCATAATAACACCTACCGGGTTCTTGGAAGCGCAGACTACTAGATGTGCCGCTAATAACTTGTCAGAGCAGAAATAATTCAGGTGCCTTAAGCAAATATGCTTTACACGATGATCAGTTGATAGTTGGGAGTAAAGGAGTCGGGACATGTCTTTGATCCAAACATAGCGATAATTATCACCTTTAGAGAAGAGCAGCATGTTTACATGCAGCTCACGCTCACCGGCAAATTTTGAGAAATGGAGGGTGCCGAAGACAATATGTTTCTCTCGCTCATCTGAGTTACTTTTCTTCTCCAGGCCATAAAGATGAACCCATATTCCGGTATTGTGCACCTCAAATTTAGGTATATCCTGGATCTTGACAGGGAACTCAATACCATCAAAGTTGTAACACTCACGAATATTCACACCTACACGGTATGTGCTGGGATGCTCAGGATGATCACTACGATTGTACTTCGTTTTGCAAGCCAGTATTGACCATGCAAAACAAGCCTGAGCCTTTCTATTTTCGACATTAATACATGCCTACTTATTAGTTATATTTTTATGGAGGTTGATATAGCTTGACCCTCCATTTACCGGATCACAGACATGTGTATCGATATCAAGGTGTAGTATTCGACTGAGTGCTTTAGCTGACGCTCTCACTTCCATCTCGGAACACTGGCCCAGTATAGCACTCAAGGTGGATTTACGAAACCACTCGGCGATTGACGTGCTCCTCGTTATCACGCCATTTCCCCCCAAAAATAATGAAGAGTTGTCTCTTCAACGCCAGAATCAACTTTGGAGGTGGGGCGGGGGCTGCATAAGTTCGACGCAGATCACCACACTACATGTAATGCCGGGATACCGCGGATTATTATCTACCTTGAGGAGATCTGTTTCAACGTCAGGAAGGCATGCCCTTAGAAAACCAACAGGGTCGCGGTACCCCCCAGCTGGATTCTCGATGCTCGTGTATGAGATTCACTCCTCAAAGGCATCTGCAATCACCGAGTATTCTAACTGCGGTATGGTATCTCTGACCTGATGTCCTTCACTAAAAGGACAGGAGGGAGAACTGCCAGTAGCCATACGATGTTCTCTATTACAATAATGCTATTCTGCATCCACCCTATTGATGATGGTGTTGGGGAGGGGCAAGTCGGTATGCACCGAGGCGCACATACCTTGCATTTACGCCAATTCTGACGAGGCTGATACGATTATGATGATGACAGAGGAGGATGCTGTGGTGCCACTGGGTCGGAATGATGGGAACAGCCGGGCCGCGGTGATGGTTCCGGATGCTGTTGATTCTGCTGCTGCAGACCTGACCCTATAACATGAGGGGTGGTGGTTCGTTGCTCGGCGGTGCCGGGGCGGCGGCGGCGGTGGCTTCCCGAGCAGCGAGTAGTGGCGCCCTTATAGGCGATGCGTGCCTTACCGGACGCCACTATGGGGAGCAAGAAGGCTTAGCCGCCATGGGTATGCGTGCCACACTGTGTTGCGGCTGCGGAGACGCGACCGCTGTAGAAGAAGAGATGAAATAAAAGGCGTCTTCTCTGCCGGCGGACATACAGAGAAACCTGCGCAACACAGAAGCCCTACCACCTCGGCTGTATGGATTACCCAAGATCCATAAGAACAACGTTCCACTGAGACCGATCGTTAGCGCTCCTGGCTCAGCAACGTATAAACTGGCGAAACACTTGGCCTCTCTGCTCCAGCCACACGTGGGAAAGACCGACACATACATTAAGGACTCAGGACACTTCATTGAGAAGCTGAAGAAACTGAAACTTGCGCCAAACGACATCCTGGTCAGTTTTGATGTTGTTTCGTTATTTACAAAAGTGCCACTCAGCGACGCTCTGGAGCACATCGGTTCCATGTTCCCGCAAGACATCAAAAAGCTCTTCCATGCATGTCTCACCACGAGCTATTTCACGTGGAATGGCGATTTCTACGAACAGCTGGAAGGCGTCGCCATGGGTAGTCCTCTCAGTCCAGTGGTGGCCAACTTCTTCATGGAACAATTCGAAGCACAGGCACTGGACTCGGCGACCTTCAAACCTAAGGTGTGGTACAGGTACGTCGATGATACTTTCGTGGTGTGGAGCCATGGTGAAGAACAGCTCGGTGAATTCCTGAGACACTTGAACAGCCTCCATGCCAACATAACATTTACCATGGAAGTAGAAAAAGACAAGAAACTGCCATTTCTAGATGTGCTGGTCACAAGGGACGGCGAAAACCTGGGACACAGCGTGTATCGAAAACCGACACACACGGACCGATACCTGCACAAACTGTCAAACCACCACCCGAGCCAAAAAAGAGGCATGATTAGTACGCTCGTAAAGAGAGCAGGACGAATATGTGAGCCTCAACACCTCAAACGAGAAATGCAACACCTGGAAACTGTTCTGAGGAGCAATGGGTACTCCACAAATTACATTAGAAGTGTAACAGAGCCAAACACTCGGCGAAGTAAGGAACCAGAAAAAGAACTGTCGGGTACGGCCTTTCTGCCATACATTCCCAGAGTGACGGACAGAATCGGCCGTATATTGCGCAAACACGGCGTAAAGACGATTTTCAAACCGACAAGGAAGATCAAAGAGTGTCTTAGATCGGCGAAGGAGAAAAGAGACCCACTTGCAATGTCGGGAATATACCGTATTCCTTGCACATGCGGAAAAGTTTATGTCGGAATGACTGGACGATCCATTAACACCAGGATCAAAGAGCATAAGCGACATTGCAGGTTGGGGCAGGTGGAGAAATCGGCCGTGGCAGAGCACGCACTGAATGAGACCGACCACGTAATAAAATTCTCCGACACGGAAGTTCTGGCTGTAGAGAAGCACTATCACACGCGCTTGTTCAGAGAAGCTGTAGAAATCCAAAAACACGCGAACAGTTTCAACAAGGAGGAAAGCCTTAAGGTAAACGGATCCTGGCTTCCCGTACTGCAGCGAACGACCGTCGCAGGTAGCAAGAGGAGAACCGCACCGGAAATGACCGTGGAGAAGCCCTCGGACGTTGGCGCGCCAGGTACATATAGTCTGCGGCCGCGAGCTCGCCTCCAGTTCACCACCGGCAATGGAGGGTGAAGCTTTGACAATGCCAGCCACTCGTGCTGGCGAAACGTCAGAAAAATCATTAGATGAACGTCGGCCGAAGAACCCGAGACAGAAGCCAATAGGCAGTTTGTCAACAAGTGGCCACGAAAGCCTCAACAATTTTGAAATAAATAATAGCTAAGTACATTGCTTAGTGCTGCTGGCGCAGTGAAAGAAAGGATTCTGATGATCACAAGGATATAAGCAGAGTGAGTAATTACCTTTTTCACTCTGGCTCCAAGGCATTAACACTTCATCGGGCGACTCCACCACACCCTCAAAGAAGTCAACATCATCATCATCTAATAGGGCCAGATCAGAGCGCCTTTCCTCCTCTGTTTCAGTGATCCTTTGTCTGACCCATTCAGGCATGTCATCGTCCCTGTCAGAATCGACGTCTGGACTACAACAACAACAGAAAACAATATATATAAACCTAAAAACAAGTATGGAATAAGTAAATTTTAATTTCCTGCTATACAAGAACAAATTACAATGAAAATTCTCCTCTCATGGCAATTCTGGCTGTGAAACCCCCATAGGAGAAAATGCCACGGTCCTGTCTCTCGCCACACTCCAAGATAAAATCCTGGAATTCTATTACAACAAGGAGACTAAATTAATAAGGCGAATTTAACATACACACGAAAATTTACACTCTAAACAGAAATTATTTACTCATTTGGTAATCCTGACTCCAGACCTCTACGCCTCTTGCCGCTACCTCTCGTCACCTTTCAGAGAGAAAACAACAAGTACATACAGAGATGACAGAATGCACAACAAGGCGGGTAGCAGCGGATTGAGGACAATGGAGGTTGGGTGTGGGTTTATGTATAGACCGAGGCGACCAATGAGAGAGCTTCATTTGGATTTACAGCCAATGAGAAGCCTTTATGGAGCGTCACTATTTCTGGAAGGGCTTGATACAACCATCGTCTCTCTCTCCAAATAACAATAATGCTTTTATGATTAATGGTGTTTTTCGTAAGCGTGCACATACATGATGAAGGTTTTCAGCGGAGATAAGTTTACAGTTTCTAAGACGTGTGTTGAAAGCAGGACATTAACATTACTGGGAAGGATAACACGTGATGCCTCGTTCGGAACATCAGGAAGAATGCAATCGGTGTTATGCTGGTCTATTTTCGCGAACAGGTCCTGTTAGGACAATAATTTCCATGCAGACAAGATGGAACGTCACGAAAGCTACAACAAAAGCGACAGTTAACTATTTCTGTGACACTTTACCCATTCCGAGAAGGGACTGATAAGTAATGGATGGGCTGTCCTGTTAGGATCGCGAGGAAGAACGTAATCGCTGTTATTCTGGGCTATTTTTGTTAAGCGGTCCTCTTACGGCCAGAATTTCCAATCAGATAAGATGAGACATCACGGAAGCTCCTACAAAAGCGACTGTTAACTACTGTTAACTATTTCTGCGGCGCTTTACGATTTACTATAGGTACAAAATGGTTCAAATGTCTCTGAGCACTATGGGACTTAACATCTGAGGTCATCAGTCCCCTAGAACTTAGAACTACTGAAACCTAACTAACCTAAGGACGTCACACACATCCATGCCCGAGGCAGGATTCGAACCTGCGACCGTAGCGGTCGCGCGGTTCCAGACTGAAGCACCTAGAACCGATCGGCCACACCGGCCGGCTTGCAAGAGGTAGACTTGACTCTTATTTACATATCCATGTGACGTCAGTAAAACATTGTGAACCTTTTAGCTGTACCTTGTAACGTAGCAAGTTATTACAAGATGACATTCGTTGCAGTAAGGCATGCAGCCGTTTGGTACTGTGGCTGCAGGATGGCTATGTATTTTTGTCACTTCACTGACAGCACAGCTGACGCCGCAAGCCGTGAGAACTGCATAGCATAACACCTAGTCAATATGAAAATTCATACCGTCTACAAATCTAGATAATCCATATTAGTTATTATCCGATATTGTTCAAATTTGGTACACAGCCTTTTGTTATTAATGGAATGATGCTCTCAAAATTCCAGATTTTTGTTTATTATAGTGCTGGAGATAAAGAAAATTACCTAAAAGTACTAAAACCAATGTTTTTTTAAAACAAAACTATGTTTGGAACACGTACAGATTGACTTGCATTATCATTTGAAGCCATTACAAAGCTACCAGTGCATAAAATCAATTAATTAGAATTTTCTTTTTTAACACTTTAGTCACTGTGAATTACGTAATACAAAAATCGGTCAAAATTATTATTTGATTATATTTTGTTGTGCGAGTGCGTGAGAATGATTGAGAGAGTGTATGTGGGATATACGTTAAAACTTAATACGTCATTTTATGTAAAACCTTGTACAAATAAACCGTGGGAAAGTTATGGTGCAACCATGATTCAGATGACGTACGTCAGTGTGATCTTGCTTTTGTATAAAAGCAGCCAGAATGAAAGTTAGAGGCGGAATAAGTTTATTTATGAATTTGAAGAATAATTCGTACTTCGCTTATTTTGATTAAACAATATATTACAAATTGAAGTTTTAATAACGTTAATTGCTATCAGATTATTGATTGGATAAGGCAAGTTTTGGCATGAGAATGATCTGGAACGAACGTTCTGATTGATCGTTTGCATCAAGAGCCAATCAGAAGTAAGCCGTTCCCATGCGAATATAGTGGAGTGGGCAGTGAGTAGAATAGTTCGAGAGAGTCGCTTGCTAACTGGCCTACAGACAACACCATGTTAGATAGCTCCATAAAAATACCCTCAAAAATGAAGAAATAGTGAGTTAATTGCAGGTCGACTACCTCTTGACTGAAGCGACTAGAGTTACAAACATTTTAATGAAAGTTTGGCGTTCCTAAATTAAATAGTTTGAGAGTTATGAGAGTGTGAAGTTTCTGGTCATAGTAGCAATTCCAAGGGGCACGTTTCATTCTCTGTACGGAATACTTTGAAGTGCACTTCTTTCGAAGAAGACCACTAAAACGACTTAGTGTTTAACTCGCGAATAGTTGTGGGTCTGTGACTGTCAGAACGTGAAAATTAGTCGGGTCGGAATTGCTGATATTCTGGCTGCTTTTCGAGTGAAACTATGTTGTACAGACAGTTAACTTCGAATGATAGAGCATTACCATATTAAATGCGGACTTGATAGACATTTCATGTGTTTCCATATGAATAAAAAGCAGATTCAGTCTTATTTTAAATGCTTCCTGCAAGTAGACCGCATCCTCCGAACGCTCCATTTTTTTAAAAATGAACTTTCAGGAAATGATTTTCAACTCGAGTTACGCGGCCTCTGTGTAGTAGGTATTAAGTAGTGGTTTCATCAACGCTGCTTTACACTGCCTACTACAGAGTGGAGGGGCGTCAGGAAGAGGCATATCGAGTTAGGTGGACTTTCCATAAGTGAAAGAGAGAACGCAGATGACTGACACCATCCCACTGCAACCTGCATGGATGAGTCGCTATGTGAACATTTCGCGGCAATGAGTCAGCTACGCTGGGCAGGTAAACAAATGCGCGTGTCTGACACGTCTTGCGTGTCCTGTTAGAATCGCTAGAAACAATGTGCCCTGTGCTATCCTGGGAAGCATTGCAACAGATTTCTTCAGCGCGTTCAGAGAGAGAGCTGGCTGTTATTTACATAGACACGTGTTGTCAGTATAACATTGAGAACCGTTTAGCTGCGTCTGCGAGGGTGAGCCTCTATGCAAACATCTCTCTCAGCTCTGGACCGGCAGGTAAGCCTCAGCCACGGTGGGTAGGTGAACATGTGCGCGTCCAGAGGGTGACTTGGCTCTTATTTACATAGACATGTGACGTCAGTATAACACTCAAAGAATTCTATCTGTATACCCGAAAATAGACGCGACTTTCACCTGCTGGCTGTAGGCGCTATTGGCCTGAGAGCAACTGCTGTCGCCACGACTCGCATCTGGCGCAGAGCTTGCGCGCGAGTTGGACGTCTAATACGTCACGGTTGACGATAGTTCGAAGGCGATTTCATGTGCAATGAGTCTTTGTTCACTACATTATTTTCGGCTGTTTAAGTGTTGTGAGCGTGTTTGCAGAGCATTATATACGCATTATTTTGACAATTTTACCCATAGTGAAGGTGTCTGTTGCATTATTTTGCGAACAGGTCTGTAGGCTGTGCTGTTCATTATTTCGGAAATTTACGAGTAGTTTGTCGGTCTGTATGCTGTGTACTGCGTTATTTGGACACTGTAGAATTAGTAAGCGTATCTGCAGAGCGTTTTACATATGCTATTTTGACAATTTACGAGTTGTTTTCGTGTCTAAATCAGTGTACTGCATTATTTCCCTGATTTTCATGTAGTTTGCACGTCTGTAGACTATTTACTGTGACCCCAAGCACATCAGGGCGAGTGTTTTGTATCAGTATGATAAATATAGTATGTCAAATCCGCCGCTAAATGCCGCGCGGAGTAGCTCCGCAGTTTCAGGCATTTCACTTGCCCGCATTTTGCTTGGCTCCCATCATTGGAGGTTCGAGGCCTCCCTTGGGCACGGATGTGTGTTGTCCTTAGCGTAAGTTAGTTCAAGTTAGATTAAGTAGTGAGTAAGCTTAGGGACCGATGACATCAGCATTCTGGTCCCATAACACCTTACCACAAATTTGCAATTTTCTGTCGCCAAATAAATTGTTCCAAAATAAATAAAGTACAGTCCTTCCTATCCAGCAGCCCAGAACGGGCTAAGTTCTTTTCCCAGCATCTGCTATCTTGGATTACGTCATGGGAGGGACGACAGTGACCTCTGGTGGCAGTACTGTCTACTAGGTCAGTTGGTCTCCAGACCTCATGGCAAACACACTTGATGTTTAAACGAAAACTGCCTGCAAAATATGGACGTCCATCCTATCGAGCAGCCTAGCACAGGCTGCATCCTTTTCCCATCAATTCTATGGAAGAGGTGGCGGTCTGATGACTTAGGTTAGTGGGGGTAGCCCAAGTTCCCTTTTCTCCCTGTCAAAATTTGAACTTACCGCCGTTTTCTTGGGAATGGGGGGGAGGGGAGGGGGTTAGCTTAGTGGAGGTAGCCCATTTGACCTATTTTCCAGCCAAAATGTGAACTTCCCACCATGACGTCATTGCGACGTTCCCATATCTATCGCCGCATCTTGGATCCGCCAACTTGAATAAATTTGGCAGCAATCGGGAGTGGTGTCGCAACGGCTTCGTCTTACTACTAACAACGTCTGTGTCAGTCACATTCCTCGTTGCCTCAACGTATGTAATCGGCAGCGTCGTCGGTCAAGATGTAGGCGTTGTGTCCGCACGTGGTATTTGGACGAGGTGTATCTGCAGGCATTCAGAGCGACATGTCTTTCCTGCCAGCACCCAGAACGAGTCCGCGGTTGACCGTCATCGCAAGACGACGAAAGATGTCTACCACGGAGTTTCTGCAGATCGACGTGCATTACTCCATGCAGGAAACGCTCTACTTCGTATGTTTTAGGTCGCGTGCCGTGGGCATGGAACGTTAACTTTATCATGGCCCTTCTGTACGAAAGTGCTATCGTCTTTCGATGTGATCTGCTGACACTGCAATACCACTATCCGAGCGAGTAAATAACGGCCCGCTCGTGGAGCGCCGCACAGAGCCCCTCATACGTCCGCTTCGCAACACGACCGAGAGCAGACTAATTACAAGGCAAACGCGCTAACCACTTCACCACCCCGGCACAAAATCTTTGCACAACTGCACACTCCAAAAACCGATCCAAGCAAGTGGGCTGAGGTGACTGAGGAAGTAGGCGTGCTACACTCCTGGAAATTGAAATAAGAACACCGTGAATTCATTGTCCCAGGAAGGGGAAACTTTATTGACACATTCCTGGGGTCAGATACATCACATGATCACACTTACAGAACCACAGGCACATAGACACAGGCAACAGAGCATGCACAATGTCGGCACTAGTACAGTGTATATCCACCTTTCGCAGCAATGCAGGCTGCTATTCTCCCATGGAGACGATCGTAGAGATGCTGGATGTAGTCCTGTGGAACGGCTTGCCATGCCATTTCCACCTGGCGCCTCAGTTGGACCAGCGTTCGTGCTGGACGTGCAGACCGCGTGAGACGACGATTCATCCAGTCCCAAACATGCTCAATGGGGGACAGATCCGGAGATCTTGCTGGCCAGGGTAGTTGACTTACACCTTCTAGAGCACGTTGGGAGGCACGGGATACATGCGGACGTGCATTGTCCTGTTGGAACAGAAAGTTCCCTTGCCGGTCTAGGAATGGTAGAACGATGGGTTCGATGACGGTTTGGATGTACCGTGCACTATTCAGTGTCCCCTCGACGATCACCAGTGGTGTACGGCCAGTGTAGGAGATCGCTCCCCACACCATGATGCCGGGTGTTGGCCCTGTGTGCCTCGGTCGTATGCAGTCCTGATTGTGGCGCTCACCTGCACGGCGCCAAACACGCATACGACCATCATTGGCACCAAGGCAGAAGCGACTCTCATCGCTGAAGACGACACGTCTCCATTCGTCCCTCCATTCACGCCTGTCGCGACACCACTGGGGGCGGGCTGCACGATGTTGGGGCGTGAGCGGAAGACGGCCTAACGGTGTGCGGGACCGTAGCCCAGCTTCATGGAGACGGTTGCGAATGGTCCTCGCCGATACCCCAGGAGCAACAGTGTCCCTAATTTGCTGGGAAGTGGCGGTGCGGTCCCCTACGGCACTGCGTAGGATCCTACGGTCTTGGCGTGCATCCGTGCGTCGCTGCGGTCCGGTCCCAGGTCGACGGGCACGTGCACCTTCCGCCGACCACTGGCGACAACGTCGATGTACTGTGGAGACCTCACGCCCCACGTGTTGAGCAATTCGGCGGTACGTCCACCCGGCCTCCCGCATGCCCACTATACGCCCTCGCTCAAAGTCCGTCAACTGCACATACGGTTCACGTCCACGCTGTCGCGGCATGCTACCAGTGTTAAAGACTGCGATGGAGCTCCGTATGCCACGGCAAACTGGCTGACACTGACGGCGGCGGTGCACAAATGCTGCGCAGCTAGCGCCATTCGACGGCCAACACCGCGGTTCCTGGTGTGTCCGCTGTGCCGTGCGTGTGATCATTGCTTGTACAGCCCTCTCGCAGTGTCCGGAGCAAGTATGGTGGGTCTGACACACCGGTGTTAATGTGTTCTTTTTTCCATTTCCAGGAGTGTAGATTATTCGGTGCAGTTGTGCAAAGCCACTGTGCCAGGGTCGAGTAACGGTTAGCACATCTGCCTAGTAAGCAGGACACCTAGGTCGAATCTCAGCGTTGGTACAAATTTTCATTCGTCGCTTCATTCTGTGTATATACACCCTCAACATACGTTTTCACTTTGTTAGAGATCTGGAGAATGTACTGGTGAGGAAAATATTAGAATACCCTCTGTATCGAGGTAGGTCAAATGACCACAGACACATGCTGTCTTGCGTTGTTTTGTTGAAAGACAGTGTTACATCTATATACACTATGTGATTAAAAGTATCCAGACACATGTATTACGGAATTTACCACTAGATGCCACGAGAGGCGGACTCCTCAATATAAACAGAGGCGGAGGATATTGTGTTGTCGTTAGGGAAGCAGTAATATCGTTATGGGTGGGTCGGAAAAGCACGGTGACATTGAGTAACAAATCCATCAGGCATATGTCAACTCTTTTAATGCTGCCACGCCAACATTTGGTGATGCGATTGTTAAGTGAACACTCGAAAGGACAAACACAGCTTATCCAAGACCAGACAAACCTCGTATACTGACGAACAGGGACTCTCGAGCATTGTTGAGGGTGGTCGTAAGAAATTAGCTTAAGAGCTACCATCAGCACCGTGACTGTGCGCAAAGAGTTAAAAATAGAATGAGGTTCAATGATTGAGAACCTCCGTATAACCAACAATTTTTTGTAGTCAGTACTAACAGACTCTTGAAATGGTATAAAGAGTGACTCCAGTGGGCAGTGAAGCCGGCCGCGGTGATCTCGCGGTTCTAGGCGCTCAGTCCGGAACTGCGCGACTGCTACGGTCGCAGGTACGAATCCTGCCTCGGGCATGGATGTGTGTGATGTCCTTAGGTTAGTTAGGTTTAAGTAGTTCTAAGTTATAGGGGACTGATGACCACAGATGTTAAGTCCCATAGTGCTCAGAGCCATTTGAACCATTTGGGCAGTGAACGGTTGGAAACAAGTGATTTGGAGTGACGAATGTGAAACCAATGGAAATGTTTGGGATTGGCAGCTGCCTGGGGAACGTTGTCTACAATCATGTGTAGTGCCAGCAGTGAAGTATGAAGGAGGTGCTGTTACGATACGTTTCACGATCATGCTGTGGACTTTTAATTGCGCTTAAGAAAATGCTAAATGTGGAAGGATATTAACACATTTCACGGTGTTTGTACAGTATTCCATAGAGAAACAGTTCATAAACCATGTTTGCATCAGCATGACAACACACTGTGTCTTAAAGTAGCATCTGTGAGGCAGTGGTTTGTGAAAAATAACGTTCCTGAAATGGCTGGTCTGCCTACATTCGCGATCTGAACCCATGGGGACACCTTTGGGATGAGTTGTAATGTAGATTTTGCTCTACACCCAGTATCCACCACCACTGCCTTTGGGCTCTTGAGCGACAATAGGCTCACATTTCTCCGCAGACACTCCTACACTTCACTGAAAGTCTCCCCAGCAGAATTCAGGCAATTGTAAAAGCGAAGGGTGGACTAACACCATTTAATGCCCACCAATAAATATCCAGATACTTTCGATTACATATTTTGTGTACTCTGCAAGCCAAATACAGTGCTTGGCAGAGGTCTCAAAGATAGGGGACAGCCAACGGCCTTAACACGCCAGAAGTGGAACGGCCGCAATTACCGGCTTTGCAAAACAAAAGTGATCGTGTTGTGTATCCAATGGTATTCCATTCCATACGCCCGTCGTTGGGCCAGTATATTCATGACAAATGCAGTCTGGAAACTTTTGTTCTCTTCATAGCCTCCATATACGGAAACGCCCATTTTGGTGCTCTACGTAGGTGTGGGGCTCGTATGAAAAGTCGACGTGCATCCACTTCTGTGTCCAGTATTGTCGTTGGGAGCACCACTGTCACCGCAACTATTTTTGCTGCCGCGACAAGGGAAGCTGCAACAATGGTCGTCGTGCTGACAGTCCGTGGTGCCCCGCACATCTCTGCGGTTTCTGTGTGGATGCTTTACTCAAGGTACATGACATTGCTTTACGATATAGTCGAGCGAACATTATATAGGGTTGTATCTGATACTCCATTCCCCTGTATCTGCATCCAGAACCGGACCGAAGATCTTCCGAAGCACTTTTCTCTAAAAAACAAGGAGCTTATGGAAGTCCTGTTTCCGGATACTCCATGTCTCACAGCCCTGTAGAACAACAGGCTGGATCAGGGTTTTGTACAGTCGAATCTTGAACTGTCTGGAGAGATATCTGGACCGAAGCAGTTGTACTAGGCTGTGGTAAGATCGGTTCCCTGCTTGTATTCTGACATTGATCTCTGCTTCACATGACGAGTTCTCAGTGAAAAGTGCCCCTAGGTATTTGAATTCTTGCGCTCACTTGTAGGACTGGTCCCCCACCTGCAGTGATTCTAGGTGATCAGCAGTCTGACAATGACCACGCGTCATAACGAGGTACTCTGTCTTGGCTTCGTTTATGTTTAGCCCAAATTTGCTGGCAACCTCCTTTAGTGCTTTGGTCATTTGCTCCAACTCCTCTTCCGACCTAGTGAGTAAACAGATGTCGTCTGCATAGGTGTTACGGAAATCAAAACCTTTTAGTAAAAGCGGAGCTGGCTACAAAAGTGTTTCCCGCGTACATTCATCTCTCCCTTCTCCAATGTGCAGTACTTCTGGAAGAATGGCGCAGAGTTGTGCTTCGCGAGGGCAGTGAATTATGACTTGGCTTCAGTAGCGGTCTTTGGCGAGTGTTCCGCATACCAGGATAGCAGCTGCTACGGAGGTATACCATTAAACTCCCAGATACGTATGTCAACGTGTGGGGAGCCATTTATTTACTCTATGTATTACGTCAAAAGCAAACATTGTGCACGTATTGTCCGCAGCTCGTAGTCGTGCGGTAGCGTTCGCGCTTCCCACGCCCGGGTTCCCGGGTTCGATTCCCGGCGGGGTCAGGGATTTTCTCTGCCTCGTGATGACTGGGTGTTGTGTGATGTCCTTAGGTTAGTTAGGTTTAAGTAGTTCTAAGTTCTTGGGGACTGATGACCATGGATGTTAAGTCCCATAGTGCTCAGAGCCATTTGAACCATTTTTTGTGCACGTATTTATAAACACAACTTGAGACCAGAACGTAGGTGGCATGTGGCAGGTCCACTACAGTGCAAGAGCTTGGGCATGATTGGCACTGCAAGTAGTGGGCTGAGCTCTGCTTGCCACGTGTTCCATGTAGTGATTATCGTGCTGTTTCATATTTAATCGTACGTGTGATTCAACTATGACTCAAGAAAATAATGCTAAACTAAGGTCTAGTTATAACCGCATCAATTAGTCACTATGGCTCGTCACGTCTCCAGTAATTTTTTTACAGCTAGTCATTGAACTTGTTGCTGCTGAGTTGTTTTCCACAGCTGCTCTGCCCTGTGACGAAGGCGCTTTCTCAGACGGCGTGTCGCCCTTCTGGCCTAACATCTGTGTGCCATTTGTAACAGAACCCTCAGCACCACAGATCCTGAAATACTTATCATCGCTTTCTACTGTTAAAAACCCATGACCAACTTTTCTATTTTTGTAATAAATTTTCCTCTCAAGACTTTATTATTACGCAGTGCTCAAAGACAATGTAGTGACACAAAAGACACTAAACCTAGCAGTAGAACATTTTGTTATTACCATCTTAGTACTTTTCATAATGTCTCACGGATGTCTACAATCGTGAGCTACCTGTTTTCAATTATTTGTTTACGACAGTTATTTTGTCTATTAACAATGCTATCTAAATAATGAACACTTGAGAATATATCCCATCTACACAATTAACTATTAAAATGTTATTTGTTTTTTCAGTGTTAATTTTGCTAAAGATGGACGCTGTCATTAACACTTTACAATTCTTGAATGGCTCAAATGGCTCTCAGCACTATGTGACTTAACTTCTGAGGTCATCAGTCGCCTAGAACTTAGAACTAATTAAACCTAACTAACCTAAGGACATCACACACATCCATCCCCGAGGCAGGATTCGAACCTGCGGCCGTAGCGGTCGCTCGGTTCCAGACTGTAGCGCCTAGAAGGGCACGGCCACTCCGGCCGGCACAATTCTTGAATTTATTGTTAAAATGTGCCTACTATGTAATTAACATTTAGATCAGCTACACCTGTCATTGTCTAGTGCCCTGTACGCTTCCAACTTAATATGAAGCTAAACATTAGACTTTTTATGCCCATTCATTAAGTACTTCCTGAACATTGAAATTATAATACCAGTATTGGCATAACGTGACTGTGGAAACAAGTGAACATAAATACTGTGTGTGTGTGTGTGTGTGTGTGTGAGCTGGTTAAAATGTAGTTTGTCGGAATGAATTTGTCATGGATACCATGAAGCAGTGCAATCACCACGACGAATATCACATGGTGCAGAAAATAATGTTCCTGTAACACCTCCATCAGATGATGAAACTGCAGTGGCTCAAAAAATAATTAATGGTACAATAAATCATAGCAAATTCAGAAAGTAAAAACCGCCAAAACAATGTTTTTGTTTGGTATCTTTTTTGGGTACTCTACAGTAGCTAAAGCGACGTTTTGCTACCGAATATTCTGACCGCTAAGTAGCCTCTGCGGCTTCTGGACCTTAACTTCACCTCCCTCGCCTATTTCGCAACCCTTACAAGCGAATGTTGTGGCACTGCAGAATTTTCCACTCCATGAATGAGAGCGACGGAGAATAAGCTACTGCCTCATCAGGACCTTGTTTCGTTGGCAGTGCGCGAAAAATATTCACATTCAGTCCAACATTCACAAAATATCGACTGCACACTCAGACATTTGTTGACATTAATTTTACGCTTTGTGCCACCAGAACGGAGCCGGTTGAGAGACTTTCAGGTACAAATAACATACGGAAATACAGCCGGATGACGGCTTCGACAGCCGCCGATATTTCGACAGGTGCACACACTGTCATTTGCAAGGCACAAATATCGCAAGGAAGCGCTATGATGGGGAAATTGAAACTTTGGTTTTCAGAGAATGTCCGGAAAGGTAGCACCTCCCCCGCCCCCTCACACACACTGTAAACACTAGCGCCAAACCAAAGATGACCTATGTCAGGCGTTATCTATAGTGAATGTTAATAAGGAACGGATGAGGTAGCATTAACTCTGTCCCTCGGTTTTTGACAAGGGAGAGTGCAAGATTCGACGTTGAATTTAAGCAGAATCCACCATCTTTATTTATAATTTCACTTGCTAATTTAATTTCAACTGCTTCTTAAATAGCAATTTCGCAACAGCGCGTTGCGCATGCCAGAATCTCTGTGCTGTTGCTAGCATGGAGGGGACAAGTTCTCCTTTTTGGCTCCCTTGGGAACGCCTATGGCTGTGTCTGGGTCAAGCAGCATACCGTTAATACTGTATAGTACTGTATTTCAACACTACAGGAATGTTTCTCTTAATGAATCATACTATCTTACATCTGTGCACGCTAACAGCAAGCTGCTATCCATCGCAAAAAATAGAAATTCTGTTCACGTCATCCAGTCACTCAGTGATGACACTCTTCCGTAGAGATATTGGTGCCCACCGAAACCCACAGATTAGTTCTCTGACGTCAGTTTTGAGTCTGATAAACATTTCCAGTCCAGGGGCACATCTGAGAAGTAATACCGTATCTTCGGGCTTTTATTACCTGTCAGCCTGTGATTATGGTAATATAAGGTGGGAAATATGTCATAAGTATAACTGTTCCCTTCTTTGTTGCTGCAGTTCTCGGTCTGTCTCTAGAGAAATTCGCTTTCGCGATTAGATCGCGAAATAAACAACGAAGATATGCAGAGAATATTTGTGAGAAATCTGTAATCTTCAGCTCTTTTAGCTGAAAAAAATGGGCGTTGTGGTCTTCGGTGTGGAAGCACATCCGTTCGATTCCCGTGATTTTTTCTGAGGTAGGGAAGTATTGAACGGGATCCACTTAGCCTAATGAGGCCAAATGTGGAGCTGCATGAGTAAAGAAACAGCGATACCATCAGGATTCATCTACAGGTAATAAAGGCTCGAGGAATTGGCGACAGGAAACTCTGCCTAGAAATATGGCAGAAAATCCTAAGATATTCTCATCGTACATAAAGTATACTAGGGCAAGACACAATCAATATCCACACTGCACGACATCAATGAGAATATTACCGATGACAGAGCCACTAACACGGAGTCATTAAACACAGTTTTCCGAAATTCCTTCGCCAGAGAAGACGAAGTAAATACTCCAGAATTCGTACGAAGAACAACTGTCAACATGAGTAACTGGGTGTTACGAAGCAGCTTAAAGCCCTTTTACAGACAAGTCTTCGGGTCCAGATAGCACACCAGTTAGTTTCTTTTCAGAGTATTCTGGTACGATAGCCGCAGACCTAGTAATCGTCTACAACTGCTCGCTCGTCTACAGGTCCGTACCAAAAGACTGCAAAGTTTTACCTGTCACACTAATACTCATGAAAGGAAATAGGAGGAATCCGCTGAATTACAGACCAATATCACTAACGTCGATTTTCAGTAGGATTTTGGAACATATACTGTGTTCGGACGATATGAATTACCTCGAAGGTGTTGACACACAGTCGGCAAGGACTCAGAAAACATCGGTCTTGTGAAACACAATTAGTTCTTTATTCGCAAGAAGTAATGAGTGCTATCGACAGGGGATCAGGAATACAGTCCATATTTCTAGATTTACGGAAGGCATTTGACACTGTTCCTGGCAAGAGACGTCTAATCAAATTGCTTCCGTCTCTAATGACCACGTTGTCGACGGGACGTTAAACACTAATCTCTTCCTCCTCAAATTACGTGCCTATGGAGTATCGCTTTAGCTGTGCGACTAGATTCGTGGTTTCGTGTCATAAACATTACGGTACGTAGTGATCGACGGAAATTCATCGAATAAAACAGAAGTGATACCCGGCGTTCCCCAAGGAAGTGATGGAGACCCTCTGCTGTTACAAATCTACATAAGAGATTTAGGAGAAAATCTAAGCAGCCTTCTTAGATTGTTTGCGGATGATACTGTCATTTACCGTCTTTTAAAGTCATCATAAGATCAAAACCAATCGTAAAATGACTTACACACAGCATCTGTATGGTACGAAAAGTGGTAATGAACTCCGCATAACGTCGAGTTTGAAGTCATTCACAAGAGTACGAAACGAAATCTGTTAAATTTCGGCTACACCAAAAATCACACAAATTTAAAGGCTGGCCGGCCGGTGTGGCCGTGCGGTTAAAAGCGCTTCAGTCTGGAACCGCGTGACCGCTACGGTTGCAGGTTCGAATCCTGCCTCGGGCATGGATGTGTGTGATGTCCCTAGGTTAGTTATGTTTAAGTAGTTCTAAGTTCTAGGGGACTGATGACCACAGATGTTAAATCCCATAGTGCTCAGAGCCGTTTGAACCATTTAAAGGCTGTCAATTTGACAAAATACCTAGGAATTACAACTATAAACAACTTCAAATTGAATCAACACACAGATAATGTCGTGGGGAAGGCAAACCAAAGACTGCGTTTTATTGGCAGAACACTCAGAAGATGCAACAGGTCTACTAAAAAGACTGCCTATACTACTCTTGTTCGTCATTTGCTAGAGTACTGGTGTGCTGTATGGGATGTTTTCCTGTTAAGATTGACGGAGGACATCAAGAAAGTTCAAAGATCGGTAACACGTTTTTATCATCGCGAAATGGGGGAGAGTGTTTCACGAATATTAGAAGCGAGAGCGGGTGGCAGTCATTAAAACAAAGGCGGTTTTCTTTGCGGTTTTCCATTAGCAAATTTCTCCTCTGAAAGTGAAAATATGGGCAGATGATCATCGTCATAAAATAAGAGAAATCAGGACTCGTACAAAAAAAAATATAGGTGTTCAGCCGGCCGCGGTGGTCGAGCGGTTCTAGGCGCTACAGTCTGGAACCACGCGACCGCTATGGTCGCAGGTTCGAATCCTGCCTCAGGCATGGATGTGTGTGATGTCCTTAGGTTAGTTAGGTTTAAGTAGTTCTAAGTTCTAGGGGACTGATGACCTCAGAAGTTAAGTCCCATAGTGCTCAGAGCCATTTGAACCATTTTTTTTTTTTAGGTGTCCGTTTTTCCCACGCGCTGTTAGAGAGTGGAACAGTAGATAAATAGTCTGCAGGTGGTTGGAAGAACCCTCTGCCCGATACTTAAGTGTGAATTGTAGAGTAGTCATGTAGACGTAGATGTAGATGTAGACATGCTGATCACATGTCCTACGATTAGAAATTGCTCCTCGTACTGAGGCAGTAAAATCACACAGTCACACGCAGGCAGCAGTCGTTCAGTGGAGGACAACCCAGAAGCCTATCCCTTGAGCGGTATTTACGCTTTACTGCAATATTCTTATCATCGTGCCTTTATTCGGTGTTCCATGCTGTTATCGATTATGTCTCTTATGAACTTCGTACCTCGCAATCTTGGAGGTCTTGAAACGAATCTGACAAATACCTTTCAGTCTCTTATAACTACTTCAGTAGATTCACTATGAACTATGTGGAGGTGCTTACTTCTTATCGTACGATGTACTTGTGTTTCTTACCGTTACATTCACGGTAGTAGGGTGGAAACAACGATTGTTTGTACGCTCCATTACTTGCCTAGTATTATCTTCACGTCGTTTCGGGATGGCAAGATGGTTCTTGAAATTTTTTTAGTAGTTTCTAGTAAAATGTACGGCGTCTTTCTTCAGGAGTCGCCAGTAATATTTTTCAACATTTCTCATATCAGTAAAACAATCCTGTGACCATTCATACCACCCTCGAAGTACTGTGGAGCGGAATGACAACCAGTGCCTCCTAATCGTAGGACGATGAAGGCGGAGGAAGAGGAGGCGTGTTTTGAAAGTTTTTTCTAGAACACGTTATTCTACGACAAAAATACTAAATAATACGAGCACGTAATATGTCAACCTCGCACATTCAATATTATTTTAACAATGCTGTCATATTGATATTTATGCAAAATAAATAAACCTAAGCACCTGAATAATTATTATGAAATGAAGTTAATGATTTAAGATTTACAATTTAATGATGCCAGTCACGTTGAAGAATAGATCATCTTTTGCAAAGTGCACTTTAAGTGCACTAGCTTTAGAATCCAATGAACACAGCACACAACAGCAAAGTTAATAATTACATAGCGCTACGCTGCTTCCTTAATGACACACTAATTCGTTTCTTCAAATGGTTCAAATGGCTCTTAGCAATATGGGACTTAACATCTATGGTCATCAGTCCCCTAGAACTTAGAACTACATAAACCTAACTAACCTAAGGACATCACACAACACCCAGTCATCACGAGGCAGAGTAAATCCCTGACCCCGCCGGGAATCGAACCCGAGAACCCGGGCGTGGGAAGCGAGAACGCTACCGCACGACCACGAGCTGCGGACTCGTTTCTTCAGTCATACTGAATTTGTCAATCGCAACATAAAAGTGTTCAAATCAAAGAGATCTCGGGCAGCAGGTAGAGGTTCTGTGCTTTGACACAATGAAGAAAGCATATTAACAGTGCGAAAATAGTAGTTCACAAACGTAGTACTCACTCCTCTGTTCAGTATTTCGCGCTCGGTCATTCGTGAGTTGGGGTTGGGCGGATCCGGTGAAAGTATAAATCTGTACTTTCAGACGGTCATAACTGCGTGCTACCAGAATTATGCCTCAAATTTTCGTGTGGCATCTTTTCATGGGGCTTATATCTTGAAAGCGCACTTTTGTCGCCTTAAAAGATGAGGTCAGTGTTTCCTTCGTGAGTGTGGTTGTCTAGGTGTTGCACCAAAGTGGACGCGGCAAGCGGTTGCTGACACGGAAGTCCCCCTGTCGCTCTACATCTACAGCTATATCTCTACTCCAAAAGCTAATGTGCAGTGCACTGCACAGGGTACTTTCGACTGCAGCAATTATTAGGCCTTTTTCCCGTTCCATTCATTTGTGGAGCGCGAGAGGAATGACTGGTTAAATTCCTTTATGCACTCTGTAATTAACATAGTCTTATCCCCGCTGTCATTTCTGGCCATTCTGAAAATACTCAGCTCACAATCTTCTACAGCTTGTAAAATTTTGACACTAAATATCTGAGTCTCACTGTACTTCCAACTCTAACCAGTTTTACACACAAATGTTTAATGTTTAGTGCTCACTAGGCCAGTTCTGCATCTGAAACACGTGACTGATGATATTAGCCCTAAAATCAACTTCACCACACAGTTCTCGGTTCTAAACGCATCTGTGACACAGATCTCTGCTTTCTGTGGTAAACATACAATATTTTTTGAACAAAATCCAGTAATCCTATGGACGATCAGACGCAGATGTGCGACAGATTACATGCTGCCCAGCGCTTTATGAACTCTGTCTTCCACCCCCCACGCCCCTCATTTTTTTTTTTCTGCAGGCATTCTATGCATGAACAATGTAGGAACATCATAGTTCACTTGCAGTAATAACAAAAGGAAACGTTATTTACGAGGAACGAGTTGCCGGAATCGGCTGGAGTGTAGTAGGGAATATGGGTGTAAAGTGATACCACAACTTTTGTGGCAAATTTGATTACAAAACTTAAAGCTGACCCCGGCATTTAACGGGGTTGCCTCCTGCGTTTTACACGAAATTGCAGTGTCTGTGTTATTCTGAATTACGATGCAAAGTTCCTTTCGACTGCAGCCGCTATGAAATACATTAAATGTATTCGCAATGGCGAATATGGACAACCATCAGCAGTAGGATGGAAGGACGATAGTGAAAATTTGTGCCTGATCGGGACTCGAACCCGAGTTTCCCGCTTATCGCGAGCGGGCACATTATCTCATAATCTTTTTTTTTTTTTGTTGATCTCTTTTTATGTGGAATTCGTTAGGGATGGACGCCCGATGACATCCGCTCAGGTTCTTCGTTGATATAATTTTTTTTTTTTTTTTTTTTTTTTTTTTTTTTTTTTTTTTTTTTTTTTTTTTTTTTTTTTTTTTTCCCGAGGGTAGCTAACCCTCTGACCGAACACGCTGAGCTACCGTGCCGGCGTCATTTGGCTATCCGTGCGCAGCTCACCGCCCGGCCCGCATCTCGTGGTCGTGCGGTAGCGTTCTCGCTTCCCACGCCCGGGTTCCCGGGTTCGATCCCCGGCGGGGTCAGGGATTTTCTCCCACACGTCGTCAACCATGCTTGCATGTCTAATAGAACTTTGCGTCGTTATTCAGAATAACACAGCACTGCAACATTGTATATATCCGCCCACATGGGGCAAGCGACTTTCAAGGAAAATGTCTCACTTGTACGGGAATATACACAATGGATGTACGAGTACAGGTTATAGACGCATGGTTGACAACATAGAGAAATTTGGATCAGACTCTGAGACGTGTACGGGTAGTGATATGGTAAGTCGACCGCCCTCAGTAAGACGGAAATCCGGGTCACGATACGGCACAAATTTTCACTGTCGTCATTCCATTCTGCAGCTGATGGTTGTCCATATTCGCAGTTGCGAATAAAATGGTTCAAATGCCTCTGAGCACTATGGGACTTAACTTCTGAGGTCGTCAGTCCCCTAGAACTTAGAACTCCACAATGAGATTTTCACTCTGCAGCGGAGTGTGCGCTGATATAAAACTTCCTGGCTGATTAAAACTTTGTACCGGACCGAGACTCGAACTCGGGACCTTTGCCTTTCGCGGGCAAGTGCTCTACCAACATTTTTTTTTTAAAAATCTCATTTTGTTTGCTTTTGTTCGTTGCATCTGTTCGGGGTGGACGTCGTAAGACATCCGTTTAAGTTCGTTGTTGATCGATTAAGTCAGTTTTTTTTATTACAGAGGGCACGTAACCGTCTGAGCGAACACGCTGAGCTACCGTGCCGGCGACCAACTGAGCTACCGAAGCACGACTCACGCCCCGTCCTTACAGCTTTACTTCTGCCAGTACCTCGTCTCCTAGCTTCCAAACTTTACAGAAGCTCTCCTGCGAACCTTGCTGAACTAGCACTCCTGAAAGAAAGGATATTGCGGAGACATGGCTTAGCCACAGCCTTGGAGATGTTTCCAGAATGAGACTTTCACTCTGCAGCGGAGTGTACGCTGATATGAAACTTCCTGGCAGGAGTGCTAGTTGTGCAAGGTTCGCAGGAGAGCTTCTGTAAAGTTTGGAAGGTAGGAGACGAGGTACTGGCAGAAGTAAAGCTGTGAGGACGGGGCGTGAGTCGTGCTTGGGTAGCTCAGTTGGTAGAGCACTTGCCCGCGAAAAGTAAAGGTCCCGAGTTCGAGTCTCGGTCCGGCACACAGTTTTAATCTGCCAGGAAGTTTCAGAACTTAGAGCTACTTAAACCTAACTAACCTAATGACATCACACACATCCATGCCCGAGGCAGAGTCGCGAATACATCTAATGTATCGCGCGTTTTATGTCGGAGCCAAAGCAGTTGGTTTTCGTGTAGTTTGTCTTCCTTTTGGGGTTCCGGCATGTCGCCCTCCCATAACCACTAGTTCGAGGTGCCTCAAGCAGTCGTAAGACACTGCAGTCTATTCTGCAGGACGGAGATTCAAATCCCCGTCCGGACATCCTGATTTAGTTTTCCGTGATTTCGCCAGATCGCTTAACGCAAATACTGAGCTGGATCCATTAAAAGAGCACGACCGTTTTTCTCCCTAATTCGAGCATATTCTCTGTTCATAATATCCTCCTCGTCAACGGGACATGTAATCCTACTATACTGTCGAGCCACATTAATGTGACCATCTGTTAAAAACCTGACCGCTGCGAGACGTGCAGGAAGATAGTCACTCAGGTTCTGGAAGGTACCGACAGGGATGTAGAGTCATGCCGATTCCAGTGCCTGGCCAGCTCGCTAGGTCTCTCGTTTGAGGAACCATGGCTCGAACAGGTCGATCTCTTGGGTTTAAATACGGCGAGCTTGCTTGGCAGGAGAGTACGGTAAACTCAATCGAGATGCTCTTCGAACCACCCACGTCCACAGCGAGCTGTGTGACACGTTACATTGTCCTGCTGATAGATTCCATCATGCTGAGGAAAAACTAACTGTGTGTAGGGGTGGACACGATCCCCAAGGATAGATGCATATTTGGGTTGATCCACTGTGCTTTCCAGAACGACAAGAGCGCCCATAGAAAGCCACGAAAACATTCCCCGGATCATAATACTCCCTCCACCAGCTTGAACCCCTAAGGTGATTATCGCAGAGTGTCTGCTTTCAGACGTTTCACGCCGTTCACGCCAACGGCAGTCTGTAAGATGGAGCATGAAACTTGATTCATATGAGAAGGTCACCTGACGCCACTCAACGGACGTTCAGATGCTGTATTGGCATGCAGATTCCAGCCTTCGTCGACGATGAATAGCAGTCGCTATGTGTGCATGAAACAGGCGGCTGCTGTGGAGGCCTATACGCAGCATCGTTCGCTGAACGGTCGTTGAAGATACAGTGTGGATAGCCCCTTGCTACATCTGGGCCGTCAGTTGCTCAGCAGTTACACTTCTATATGCCCGTATACATTTCCACAGTCGCCATCCACCCAAGTCATCTATGGCCCGTGGTGCATCAAAACTGCTTCGGTGACGGTTTTGGATAGGTCCATTTTGCCATGCACGGTATACAGGGCTATTACAAATGATTGAAGCGATTTCATAAATTCACTGTAGCTCCATTCATTGACATATGGTCACGACACACTACAGATACGTAGAAAAACTCACAAAGTTTTGTTCGGCTGAAGCCGCACTTCAGGTTTCTGCCGCCAGAGCGCTCGAGAGCGCAGTGAGACAATATGGCGACAGGAGCCGAGAAAGCGTATGTCGTGCTTGAAATGCACTCGCATCAGTCAGTCATAACAGTGCAACGACACTTCAGGACGAAGTTCAACAAAGATCCACCAACTGCTAACTCCATTCGACGATGGTATGCGCAGTTTAAAGCTTCTGGATGCCTCTGTAAGGGGAAATCAACGGGTCGGCCTGCAGTGAGCGAAGAAACGGTTGAACGCGTGCGGGCAAGTTTCACGCGTAGCCCTCGGAAAATTGGCTCATGCCAGAACTGGAGACCGACAGCGCCGACTTCATCTTTCAACAGGATGGTGCTCCACCGCACTTCCATCATGATGTTCGGCATTTCTTAAACAGGAGATTGGAAAACCGATGGATCGGTCGTGGTGGAGATCATGATCAGCAATTCATGTCATGGCCTCCACGCTCTCCCGACTTAACCCCATGCGATTTCTTTCTGTGGGGTTATGTGAAAGATTCAGTGTTTAAACCTCCTCTACCAAGAAACGTGCCAGAACTGCGAGCTCGCATCAACGATGCTTTCGAATTCATTGATGGGGACATGCTGCGCCGAGTGTGGGAGGAACTTTATTATCGGCTTGATGTCTGCCGAATCACTAAAGGGGCACATATCGAACATTTGTGAATGCCTAAAAAAACTTTTTGAGTTTTTGTGTGTGTGTGCAAATCATTGTGAAAATATCTCAAATAATAAAGTTATTGTAGAGCTGTGAAATCGCTTCAATCATTTGTAATAACCCTGTACTTTAACCACGCCGTCAAGCGAATAATTTACAAACTTAGCCGTTTCGGAAATGCTTCCATGCTTGGCCCGAAAGTCAATGATCATGCTCGTTGGATGTCAGATAATCGCTCCGTTTCCGCCTTACAGCAACGACTGAATTTTTTTTCCGCGTCCTCCGGGCATGCTTTATATACCCTTCACTGCTGGTGCTGCCTCCTGCCCTCTGGTGTGGTTATTGAACGTTGACGTCGAACATAGGCGATGGTCACATTAATGCGACTGGACCATGAAGTTTCAGCTCGTGATTCCGACGCCCTATATGGCAGGCGTTCTTACTATGGGAGCAGTACTCTAATATTCTGTTAGCTTCATGGCTGCTACATAGAGCCGTTACGTGGTCGAGTAACTTACCTGAAGCGGAAGCAAAATTTCACAAAAAGCCAACATCTTTGTGAACTTTTTGATCTATCGCATAGAACAGTATATCAACATCTCCTGGCGGACAGATCACAGAATTGAGCATAGTGTAGCTATTAAGCAGCCTGTGTGCCCTGGTTGGGAAACCGACCACACCACCACTGTGTATAGTTTTTTAATGTGTTTCTAAATGCCTGAAAGGTCTGATTTACTGGCTTATGCTCTGTCGTAAAACGTAATACTGCTTGGATGTGAGAATTTAGCAAACTACCAATTACATTTTTGTTGTATAAATATTTCATACGGCGTATGATTTGTGAGAATATAAGTCCATCACGTTATCATCCAGTTAACGTAAAAAGTCTATGTATCTTACACTTCCCAATGATGCTTGGGAAATTAGCTTAGCTGTGATGCGAAATAATTACTTTCTGTGCTTATTTAGTATGAGGCTGTATCTTAAGTACATACTTTGTCGAAACAATTTGTTTACTATGCTGGATCTAAAGTGAAATTAAATGTATTTTTCCAGTGAGTGTTTCCTAAGAAAGCATTATAGATAGCATAAGTAGATACTCATCGATTTCGTAATAATGGAGTACAAATAGAGATTTGATTACCTTTGTCAGACTTAATTTACAATGAAATCTCGTCCTGCTGTTTAAGATGTGAGTTTATTTTTTAGACGAATGAAGAACGTCTGGTGGCTTCATGAAGAAAACATTTTCATGCGACATGAGAAAAGACTACATTAAACCGTGCTACTAGTTCGTGGGCACCCGAAATTATTGACAGTCGTAAGCAAATGGCCTAATCTGCATACGATGATCGCTGCCATTTATGTAAATTATATCAATACGCAAGTACTTAAGGTTAATGAGTACCGATGTAGTCTCACCTGTAAGAGTACTTTGAACTGAGCCTCAAGGCCTCATTTTTTCGACCAAGGATTAAACTGCGTGCGTGTTTCGCATACATTAACTAAAGTTATTGCTGCATCTAACTGCCTCCATGCCCGCAGAGAACATTTGATGAAGACATAGTAACAATTTAAAGTTGAAATAAATCTTTGTATGCATTACCGGCAAGCCAGAGAGGGGCCGGGGGAGTGTAATGCCTACCAGAATATCAAAATGTCTCTCTTTACGGAAACCGTTTTCAGTACGTAACAGCCAACATTATACTCTACTGTGCTGCTTAACGTATTCCTCAGCTTTTACTCTAACCGTGGCCACACAATAGCAGCTTACAACAATGAATACCAAAATACTGAAAACATCCAACGAGCTTTCACCATTAACGACCTTTTATTCGTCAGCGTGATGTACGTAAAACAACAAAGAATTTCTCGCGCTAGAATACGAACGAGTAACAAAAATTCGACGGCATTTCAGTTAGAGGAGGAATAAATTTATAGCTGCACAGTCATTCGATAAAAGAAAGCGAGCGGTGAAACGCCCCTCTCGTATTTTGAGGACTCACGTCCGAGTTTAGTATATAGTTCCCGCACATTCATCAAGTATAAATCAGATCACATTTATATTTTTTTAAAAAAATCACATTTTTTCTGCACAGAATAACTTTGTATGACTCTCTCAGAAGGCGAAATTGGCTATTTCAAAATATATAGTTTCATTCCTTACATATGAATTGGACAAGTCATTAAAAACAATTATCGTTCCATACTAAATGGTTACTGGATATTCATGAACATAAAAGAGCTGAAAACTATTCTAGCGAGATGGAAAAAGGTATCCATTAACTCTAAAATAATTACATCTGCATTCATCGAATAGGAGTTATAGTCTCATTTCTGTGACCAGTCGGGAATCCTTTACTCCCGCAACAACAAAAGCGACCAACGAGACCACAGCTTTCTCCTGTCCCTGTTCCAGCCGTACTACAACCCTTCTTTGGACTTCTCAACCTGAAACATAAGCGATAAACCATCATAGTCACTATCATCATAATAAGTGAAATATACCTTCGTGACAACTGTTGTTCTTAATAAACACTGATCTACCTTTCAACCAGACACACGGTCATCCCGTTTTTAAATTTCAGATGAATGAACCGGCGACAGCCACATCATAAGCTCAGTTATCCTATTTGTTTTTTTTTATTATTTTGCTCTCTTCTCTTATCATGTTTGACTGTCGGTTAAGCACTAGGCATTTACTGTATACTATAGTTTTGCTCTATTTAGCCACTGTTTTTCAAGTAAACCGCGATCTCAGTTACGATGAAAGTTTGACACTGACAGCTACATTGGCACCATCTGTTACAGCAAATAATGTTCAAGGAATAGTACAAAACTCAGACTTTCATCACCTTTCGATTTTTTAAAAAGTTTTTCAGGAAAGGAGCTCTCCACTTCCCGGACATGAACATCGGTAGTTGCGGAGCGTCACAAATTATCTTGCAGTGCTTTCCATAATTTGCGTATAGTGCCTGTTTAATACTGTTTGTTATAAATATCGTGCTTTGCCGAGTTTTCATGCCGGCCGCTGGGACCGTGCGGTTCTTGGCGCTTCAGTCCGGAACCGCGCTGCATGTTCGAATCCTGCCTCGGGCATGGATGTGTGTGATGTCCTTAGGTTAGTTAGGTTTAAGTAGTTCTAAGTCTAGGGGACTGACTACCTCAGATGTTAAGTCCCATAGTGCTTGGAGCCATTTGAACCGAGTTTTCATTCGTTTCGTATCGCCTGTGATTTAAGCTCTAGGTTCAGTAAATATTGGTGATATGTTTACAAGCCAGGTTAACATCTTACCGCCGTCCGGTCATTAGGTGTTGTTTTGAATTCATTACAGTGCTTTACATAATATTATTGTTGTTCGAAAAATCTTGCTTTTTAGTTTTCATTCCCTTCGTGTCTCCTATCACCTACGTTTAACGAACATCTGCCGACTTATTCTACTTCTGCCTGACGCCTGGAAGATAGCTGCACAAATCACACAAAGGTAAGTTTTTACTAATCATTACTTTGTTACAGTTTAAATGTGTTCTAGTACTTTTTAATGTACTGTACGTGTAGTGTCATGTGTAACAAATGTGGATGTTGTCGTAGGTTAATTGGTATGGGAGAAAAATGTCAGGATTGTGGGTTGGTGTTTCACTAGGGAGAATGCAGCGGGAAAGCCAAAAAAGTGACAGAGGAGGTTATTCCATGAAGTTTTAGATTGCGTAGTCGAGAAAAGAAAATGGTGGAGCAGGGAAGAAAGGCTTGTGCCCTTCAGGCATAATTGGAAATGGCATATTTTGAATTAGATGAGTTGAAGGGGGAAAGAGACAATAGGAGCTGGCAGAAAATGACAAGTAATACGTAAAAGGCGAAAAATTCGTAAATAACAGTCCCGATTCCGGTTACCTGAAGTAGGAGAAGAGCAACAAGTTGTTGAACTGCGTATAGTGCTCCAGACTCACAGGAACCACTTCAGGGATAGATCGGTAGAAAAGTCTCTTAGACAGAATATTGTCTTGCTGCTAGCTAGATGTCACGGGAGAGGTGCAGGAAATTGCTACAGGTAAAAGTAGGTGTAGAAAACCGGGTCACAGGCATCGTGAAACCTAGCGGTTTGCCAGGTGACAAAAAACATAGGGGCTTGTGTAGAGATTTTGATGGAGAGGATAAGGTACTTATAGTAGGAGGAGCAGGAAACAGCCTGACTAGCAACGTAGAATATAGCATTAAAGGTGACATGGACTAAACAGGAGCAGAAACAGCAGCAGCAGACATTAGTGTGGGGTTTGTGGATCTTTTACAGCGACATGACCAGCCCTGGGTTAACACAGCTTTTAGCCGTGTGAACAAAGGTCTGATCAAAGTGCTTGTAATTAAAACAAAGTCTCAAATCCGTGCCATGCCTGTCGCTGCAACTGGAAGACTGGGATTCACAAATCATGAATAAGAGAGGGAAGGAAAGATTAGCACAGCATCTTGTACAAAGTGTTAGGGGAGGGGGGGGGGAGGGGCGCAAAAGCACACAAGACAAAGTCCCTGTGATTACTGGAGTCAATGTGGCACATTGTTTTAGGTTCGATTCAGTTTGCAGTTAGACAGTAGTGAAAGAAATCAGAGCAGAAAAGCACCATAATTTATGTAATAGTTTCCATAAAAATAAAATTAATTTGTTTCGTCAGAACATTGGAAGGTTGAAAAACAAGATGGATGAGCTGCTTGTTTAGCTAGAAAATGTGAAAAGAAATTCTGATGTGATAGATATTATGCACATCTCTGAATACCAAATAACCACAAGACTGAAGAAATTAAATATCAGGCAAGGATTGTAGAATAAAATCATTTTTATATGGTGTTAACATGGGAAAAGGAGTAGTTGCGACGTATGAAAAAGCTGGACACTGTAAGTAGGCTGTTTAGGTTTTCTTATTGGTAACGCCACGTAGCGCTCTGTATGAAAATCACTGGCTGTGCTGTGTGCAGTCTGTGGCTAGTTTGCATTGTTGTCTGTCATTGTAGTGTTGGGCAGCTGGACGTGAACAGCGCGTAGCGTTGCGCAGTTGGAGGTGAGCCGCCAGCAGTGGTGGATGTGGGGAGAGAGATGGCGGAGTTTTGAAATTTGTAACACTGGATGTCATGAACTGCTATATATATTATGACTGCTAAGGTAAATACATTGTTTGTTCTCTATTAACATATTTCAATTGCTAACTATGCCTATCAGTAGTTAGTGCCTTCCGTAGTTTGAATCTTTTATTTAGCTGGCAGTAGTGGCGCTCGCTGTATTGCAGTAGTTCGAGTAATGAAGATTTTTGTGAGGTAAGTGATTTGTGAAAGGTATAGGTTAATGTTAGTCAGGGCCATTCTTTTGTAGGGATTTTGGAAGTCAGATTGCGTTGCGCTAAAAATATTGTGTGTCAGTTTAAGCACAGTCGTGTATAATTGTTCTAAGGGGACGTTTCATATGTCGACCCTTAGCCGAGGATACCTCACTGGAATCTTCTGATTTTTTTTCTTGTAGTTTGTGCAATTAGTGCAGCCTTTGTTTATTGCTAGCGCGTAATTGTAGAGAGAATTTCCTTTGTAGTTGTAGTTTTTCATTCTTGTACAGTAAAACAGTTGTGGCATGCATGTAGATTTGCACCAAGTATTTCGCAGCTGCGCTTGCAATTAACTAGATATTATTTTCAGTGCTATGTTAATGTGTTACCCTATTTTTGCTCTTCAAATTTTGTTTTTCTGTGTTGTCGTTTGAAATATTGTGACAATAATGGCGTGTGAAAAACGTAATACTAGGCTCCAAAGTAAACTGAGAAATGACAGTGAAGACGAAAGCAGTGTGTTAGCGCCACCTAGTAATGAATTAACTAATGTTCAAAGTAGTAATTTGGTAATTGTACGTAGGGAAATGGAGCGGGCTGCAAACAATGGTGTAGACAGTGAAACAATTAGTGAACAGGGAAGCATTATCGATCGATCGGTCGGCAACAGCTTGCCTCAGGAATCCGAAATGACAGGACACAATCTTGCAAATACTGTAGATTCAGTTTTTGCGTCCTCACCCTTTTCTCAAATAAGTCAAGACACATTTTCTGCTTTTCAAACTGCGAATATTGCCGGTTCAAATGCATTGCCGAATAGCACTGAGGAACATGTTTCAGACACCAGTGCATTGTTATTACAATTAATGCAACAAATGGGACAAAAGCTTCAAAAGTTAGAAACAATGGAACAATATCAGAGACAATCACAGCAAAAGCTTCAAAAGTTAGACACAATGGAACAAAATCAGAGACAAACACAGCAGCAGTTAGACACAATGGAACAAAATCTTCAAAAGTTAGACACAATAGAACAAAATCTTCAAAGGTTAGACACCACGCTTGAACAAACACGTGAAGATTTAACTACTGAGTTACATAACATCGAATCAAAATGTCAAAAAGTCTGTAATGACGTAAAACCACAAATTTGTGAGCATTTCCAACCTGTTTTTTCGCGTCATGAAAATGCATTACAGAATCACGAAGCAGCCATAAAAGAACTGCAAACTATGGTTCATCAAAATCATGAGACCCTGCAAGCTAAAATTGACTCAGTTGCATCTACCGATTCAGTTACGCAACTTGCAAAAACTCAAGAAAACTTAAAGGACACAGTAGATACTCTGAAAATTGGTTCAGAAAGACACATGGAGGAAATTAGTTCATTATCAGTGAAAGTAGTTGAACTTTCGGATCAGCTAAATAATTTATCTACGAAGGTAGATGATAATCTGAATGACACAAAACCGGTAGTCTTTAATGACACAGAAGAGTGCGAACAAATTAGGAAACTGAAACAAAATCTGAATCAAATTAATACGCAACACAAAAGAGAAATCCGGGAAGTACAAGATCAGTTGGCGAAAGTAATACAAAAATTACATATTTCAGAGGACACTCGCGCTCCAACACGGGAAGAGGGGCTTAGAAATACGGAACAGCCACAAAATAATAACACGGGACACTTCGGAAATTATGAAAGAAATTGGCAAGGTACACCGAATTTTGAGATGGAACCACCGAAACGACGTAACAATGACCGACATGCGACTCGCCGACATGATGATTTTGACTATAAGCTGTTCATTACTACACGTAAATTCAAAACGTTTAAGAATTCTGCCAACGACATTCACCCACAAACGTGGCTCCATCAATTCTCTCATTGTTTTCCTCCCAACTGGTCGTTAGAGCACAGATTAGAATTTATGTGTGGCTACTTAGAGAATGTACCAGCTGAAAGAATGCGATCGGTCATTCACGATTGTCACAGTGAAGGAGATTTTTATCATGCCTTCCTCTCAGCATATTGGTCTCAAGCTACACAAGACCGAGTAAAACATAGCATCATAATGATGAAACATTTCGAACAATCTGAATTTTCCAGTCTTGTGAAATATTTTGAAGACATATTGCACAAGAATCAATATCTTTCAAACCCATACAGCCCTTCAGAACTCATCCGCATTTGCTTACTGAAATTGCCTGAACATTTAAGAAATATTATTTTGGCAGGACGTTGCAAAGACGACATTGAAGCTTTTCAGGGACTCTTACAAGAATTAGAAATTGACACAGACAGTCACGGGATGCGAAAACAGGAAAACAATCACTACAGGTCACATCCGTCACAATTCCGTGACGACTGAAACAATAACTGGACGCAACAAGTCTATTCTTACAACGCAAATCGTGACCAAAACAGATACCACCCATATGACAACCACTGGCAGAGTAATAATAGTTACAGAGAACAATCGCATTTCCGTAGTAATGAATATGACAGAGATTACCTTAGAAACAGACAATATGGGAACCAAAACAATTATTATCAAGGGAGACAGAATAACTTCAGACGCAACAGTTCAGTGTGCAGTTATGATTCAGGAAGAAATTCTCCACCACATGACCGACAAGAAAGAAATTATGAAATCTACCGACATGATGACAGACGAGATAATCGTAACAACAGACCTGAATTTCATCAGAACTGGCGGGATTTAAACAGGGCTGGGCCCTTTGGGCAAGGTGAATTTGTAGAAGTTAGGTCTCCTAATCCCAATAACGACGCGCGCCAACAAAGAAACAGACAATGACTCGCAGCGCAGGCAGCCACATGCGCCGGCTCGGTTTGAGGAAAATAGCATAGACGCTAACCTTGAGAAAAATTCCAGTATTCCTTACCGACGTATACCACATGATAATTGCGTTCAAGTTGAAAGGGTAAAAGATTGCATCACATTTCACATGTAAAACCGTTTATTGAGAGACAATCTGCTTTTTAACTTTGTCTTTGCCATATAACTTTTCACTTTACATTACTAGTATGCTTTGTCAGACTTAGAATCTGTTAACATGCAACAATGTTTGAAGTTAAATATCCAGTCAAGAACCAAGAGAACTTATTTGAACAGAAATTACAAATGCATTGTTATAGTGAACAGATGACACAGTGTTGTTGTTTGTACGTTCTTGCTTGTTAGTTGCACGATTACGTAACGACTATAAGGCTCACATACTTAGAACATTTACCAGTACTGCTAATGAGATTTTAATGCAACATTTTGGTTTACTTGAAAATACATTCTGGATTTAAAGTACTTTCTGTGAGATACCAGATGACACAGTGGTTAGTTTATGTGACAGCAACACGATTTTATCACGACACTACTAATGAGTGACAATTTACAATGTTGCTTTTGCGGTGTTTCTGTTTTATATTTGCACAGTTTTTCTGTATTATTCTGGAAAGTAAAACATGTTTTAGTTGTAACTTTTGTGGTATAGCTACAATGAGACAGCCTCTTTCGTAGCACAACAATACGTTACAGCACAGTACTTTCTTCATCACAACAATAAGCGTAATAACTAAGATATCTATACGCAAAGCATTTCACTTTTGTTTATCGTGAGGTAAGTACATTGACTTCTGCAGAACTTAGCTTTCGGAGCACAATAACTACGACACTTCCACAGAGATTATCTTACAGCAAGACGAACAGTTTAGCGCTACAGTACACGTATTTGAGTGATTAATTTTGTACTTAAAACATTTATTTTTAAAGATTTTTGAATTACAAAGAAAGTTTTCCATGGTACATTTCATTCCATTGCTGTAATCTGTAACACCTGAGGGTATAATTACATTAATCCTCAGGGGGGTACACGCCTACTTTGTGTACCATGTGTTTGGCAAGCACAAGGAGCCCTAGCTAATATGGTATTTGCTTATACAACTTTACACATCGGTACCATATTTCTCTAACACACAAATTACACAGCTATCTGATCATTTAACTGCGAGATAAACATTTTTTTTACTACATCAGTGACACATGTTTACACATTTACACAGTTGAATAACTTCACACTTATGAAACTGTATTTTGTCTGTACTTTGTGAACTGTTCATATTTTTTTTTTTTGCAACCATTGTGTTACTACGAGAGCTTTGAATGATGTATTTGGTATGGGATCATGATTTTTAAAGAACGTTTGAGGCACATGACACTTTTGACATGAGCAGAGAATTTTTTTAGGTTTTGAAATTATTGGAGGAAGCTACGACGATTTTGAGAGTTGACTGAGGTGTTATGATGTTATTATTACGATGACTATGTGTATTATGCTGTTGAGGTATGTTTATGATCAATGAGATGATGCTATATGAGGAATTTGAGTATGCTACGTATTTATTATGATGAAATATTGAATAATGTCTACGAATATATCTATGTGTAATAAGGTAAGGAATAATGAGTAGTGGTTAGGGATGCTGATTTGTGAAAAAGGTTGTTGGAAACCAAGAATCGTACTTTAAGAGTTATGAAGTGTGTGTATATATGCGTGAATGTATCACAATGCTGGCGAAAATTTTTTGGACACTGTTATATTTATAGGATTTTGTTTCTATACATTTTCAACGTAAATTCTTGACCTGTGAAATATTTTTATATGAGACTGTCACTGTAGCGAAAACTGCTGTCGTAAATATTTCCGTAAGAAAGTTAAGTGACCACCTGCACGTAATGTGTCGTGGGCACCCAGCTGTGTCAGACGCCTGGAGAAAAAGCCATTAGTGTGTGCCCTTTCAGAGGCACAGGTAGAAAAAAAAAGGGAGGCCATTAACCTCGCTATTGACATTCCTTTATAGAAAGCACCGCAAATACGACATTCTCATTACTTGGAAACATTCTTACATCTGCACACCTGATTATGACAAGTATCTTTCTATGAGAGTTGAGAGATTTTTTTACTACCTTATGAAATGCCATATGGCTAATGAATGATGTTTCATGCCTTCCTTTGTACATATTTGCTCATTTTCTTTAATATCTAGTTCCTAGCTGCACTGCAGCAGTGGTTAAAATAAAATTTTATAGATGTACTAATATAAATATTTTATGCTTACAGATCCAGTAAAAAAAATAACTGTATGATGTACTTAAAAAAAACGAAGGAGCACAAAAACATTTCACAGGAATTGCATACAGAATTTTCTTTTCAAGTACTTGGTAATTTCTTTTGTAGAATAATTTGTGGTACACCACTTAATTAACATAGACATTACGATGTGAATATACATTTCCCTTGTCTGCATTATTGTCTTTAGTGTAATGTCTTTTTTTTTTGCTTGAGCTATGTCATGTTTAGATATAAGTTATTTCATTTGCTGCTGCTGTTTGCCAGGCATAGTGTTACTGAATTTGACTTTCTGTTACTTTTCTAAGCCAGTTTACTACTGATTTATTTTTCTTGTTTGCTGCACATTGTCTTATATTAGTTGTAATATTGCAATTGCTTTGCTAATTTCTATAATGGTGCTTGCTTCGCAAATCTGCATTTTTTTTCATTGCTGTTTGCGTTAATCGTTTTGTGCTGCTGCATTGCCTCATCCCTTAGTTTAGCATCTGAGCTCAGTAGATTTAAGTTAGCTTAAGAGGGGTAGACTATATAAGAAACTGGCTATGGAGAATAGGTAAAGAATGCATTGCGAAGTTATATGAAAAAGATTTGGGCCAAAATGAGTATTGCACAATGAGAAATAATTATTTTGAAAGAAATGTGAATAGAATACAGGAAGGAGGTATAGATAGGACTTTTTGGGAATAATGATGAATGAAGGGAGATCTTCAAGAAGCAAAGAAAGTTTCGTTTGCAAAATACTGCAATAAAACAAAACCTGTCCTTTCCTTGTGTTATCCCACTATGTGCTTATGTACCCTTGTTTATTTGTCTTTTTCCTGTCTTTATGTGTTTAGCTGATGAGAGCTATGTTGTAGATTTTTTCTGATAATATGTTATTTTCTTTGTAAAGATGTTTAGACATTATTTATTCTGTTTTGTTTTACTGCTCATGTGTGAAGTTGATGTTTCGAAAGTTATTCTGATCTTTTATGTATGTACTCATGTCATAATTCCTGTAACACTGATGTATATGTTATTTCGATTCTTTTGTAAAGCTTGTACTACAAATGTTATCTGTATTGTTATGTTCTTTAATGATGTTTTCTGTATTTCTGTAATTGTATTCTCATGTTATAAAATTGTAATTGACACCAGTTTATCACATTAAGTAACTTGTAAGCATTCATTTCACTGCACACATTTCTGTTGGTCATAGTATATGGACAATATGTGAGAAGTAGGGAGTGATAGTGTCTGCACGTGTGTGTATAATTCAGCAAGGGACTGGATAACAGCATTGCTGGTTCTAAGGACAATTCCAAAAAATTTGTGAGTGCACAAGTGGTGGTTTATGGACTTGCTATATTCTCTGCAACACTCTTCGGTGGTGATTGTGCACCTGCACAGTCGCAGCAGATGGCTGCTGGCCATCTCTACAAGGACTACAGTGGGTCTACACCTTTGATGACCCACCAATACCATTATTTCTACAAGGACTACAGTGGGTCTACACCATTGCTGACTCACCAGTACCATTATTTCTACAAGGACTGCAGTGGGTCTGCACATCTGGTGGCCTACCAGTACCGTAATCTCTACCAGGACTACAGTGGGTCTGCTCTGTGATGACCTACCTACCAATATTCTTCAAAACGTCGAATGACTCTGCTGTGGGTTTGCTCTGTTGTGGCCCATTACCTGTCAGCATGTCAAGAGTCAGCACTGTCTTTCCGTTGGAAGGACAACACTACTTCTTCAAGACTGCATGGAAATCCACTACTTCCGTGTGCATTGTCTTTTACTGCTCAGACTTTGAGAAAAGAAATGGCAGTTTCACTGTGATGAATGATCAGGACTGTCTTTATGGACTGTGAGAAAATTTTAGCTTTTGACCAACATTGTATTAATAAGTGTGTGCATTTGATATTTTTCTTACTGTAATTATGAAAAAATTTTTTCAAATCTGTATTGGCCAGTGCCCAAAACAATTTGTAAAATTTTTTGTGGGGAGCATGGGGGGTATGTAAGTAGGCTGTTTAGGTTTTCTTATTGGTAACGCCACGTAGCGCTCTGTATGGAAATCACTGGCTGTGCTGTGTGCAGCCTGTGGCTAGTTTGCATTGTTGTCTGCCAGTGTAGTGTTGGGCAGCAGGACGTGAACAGCGCATAGCGTTGCGCAGTTGGAGGTGAGCCGCCAGCAGTGGTGGATGTGGGGAGAGAGATGGCGGAGTTTTGAAATTTGTAACATTGGATGTCATGAACTGCTATATATATTATGACTGTTAAGGTAAATACATTGTTTGTTCTCTATTAACATATTTCAATTGCTAACTATGCCTATCAGTAGTTAGTGCCTTCCGTAGTTTGAACCTTTTATTTAGCTGGCAGTATTGGCGCTCGCTGTATTGCAGTAGTTCGAGTAATGAAGATTTTTGTGAGGTAAGTGATTTGTGAAAGGTATAGATTAATGTTAGTCAGGGCCATTCTTTTGTAGGGATTTTGGAAGTCAGATTGCGTTGCGCTAAAAATATTGTGTGTCAGTTTAAGCACAGTCGTGTATAATTGTTCTAAGGGGACGTTTCAACACAAAGTCAAAAATATTGAAACAAATACTTTTTGTGTTGATCAGAGCGTAGAAGCAGGTGCCTGTGAGTTGTTACTGTAGAAAACTTCTCCGGTAAATGTAACACTCCAAAGATCCTCTCCCGGAAATTTTCAGCTGTTTATGAGAAAACTGAATGCATTATTGAGCTACCTGTCAGACAAAAAGAAACAGTACTTTGTGGAGATTTCTATGTAGATTTCTTAGAAGACATGGACGGGAAAAATGAAATACAATCATTTTTTGGGTGTCCAACGAGCACAATATTTTTGTGATCAAACATGATGCCATCGCCAGGTGCGGCTTTCGCTCCGTGGTCACGGAAACGTGTCGTTCTCTGTGGTAGCCTTGATGTGGATGCTCTGTCCACCCAGACTGTTTCTTGCTCAGAGTCTTCTTAATTAAACTCACTGCTGATTTCCAAGCCTTGCTAACATTATTGCTGCAATATCGGTTGATGAGATCGTCCCTGGTGTGAATTTCTGTGGCCTCTCTAAACACGCTGTCCCAGTATGTGGAAGTCTGTTCCAAGATCCTGATACGTTCGTAGTCCATGCTCTGCGACCGCTAACTTGTTGGGATACGTCAGTCGAGTGTGCCTCTGGTGTTCTCGGCAACGATCTTCGACGGTGCGCACTGTGCATCCAATATATGTCTTTCCACATTGACATGGGATCTGTTATATACTCCGGCCTTCCGCAAATCGAGATCATCTTTGACACTTCCTAAGAATGCGCGTGTTATATTGGTCGGTAAAAAGTTTTTACTCGGTGCTTCTTCCATATGCGTCCGATTTTTTTCCGATAGTGCACCAGTGTACAGTACAAAGGCATTGGCTTGCCTCTTCCTCCGTGACTTCTTCCGTCTCCAGAGGCTGAAATGTTGTGGTGGGCCAGAGAGAGCGTCTAATCTGCCATTCTGGGATCCGTTTTTTCGGAATACGGTTCTGAGTTGTTCCAGCTCCTGGAGCAGTCTCTCTGCGTATGCGATGGTGCGCGCACTGTGTACTGTTTTTAGTACCCATTTTCTCTGCATACGGTGGTGACAGCTGTCAGGATGCAAATACAGATCATTGGGTGTTTTCTTCCGATACACACCGTGGCCCAGAGAATCATCAGCTCTTCTCTTGACCATGACGTCCAGGAATGGTAATCTTCCTTCTGCTTTGGGTCTCCATAGTGAATGTGATGTTGAAATGTATGCAATTCAATTGTGTAAGGAAGCCAAAGAGTTTGTCCCTTCAAGGGAGCCAGATGACGAATGTGTCATCCACAACACGGAAGGAACACATGGGTTTCCATTTGGATGACGCCAGAGCTTCCTCCTCGAACTACTCCATACACAAATTCGCGACCACAGGAGAGAATGGGTTGTCCATTGCGACTGCTTCCGTTTGTTCATAGTATTCTCCATTAAACAGAAAATTCGTGGAAGTCAGGATATGCCTCTAAAGTTCGGCTGTCTTCTTGTAAAATTTCTGACCAATAAGTTCTAATGACTGTCGTAGGGGCATCCTGGTGAATAAAGAAACGAGGTCATAACTCATCAGGATATCTTTCACGCTGAAGCTGTCGAGACGTTTTGCAAAGTTCACAGAATTGTGGATGTGATGAAGGCATTTACCCACACTGGTCTGGCAATCAGGGCAGCAGCTCCGTAATTACTTTACTATTGTGTTACTAGCATTGACTCACTCATTTTTCCCACATTCTGCATACAGTTTTGTCAAAATCCCTCTTGTTCAAAAATCTGAAAGAAATCTTTACAAAGTCTTTTTTTTTTGTAATGAATCAGATAATTTTTTTATCTTTTATGTGGAAATCAGATTATTTGGTCATCTTGGCTTGTTGATTTTAGATGGTGGTACTATTCCCTATGGGCATAATAACGTCTGTCTGAATCGTCTGGAATTCTCATTACATCAAAAGAGTTCCACTATTTCTGCAGACAGCCGTGCAAGATCATTGAATGATAGGAGTTGCATCATTGCTCAGGTGTAGAGCCTATTAACACTGACATGTATAATATGAGAGTCATCGTTATATTCCTTATAATCAGCCATGATCATTTTGTTTCCAACAGCATATCTATGCGAACAGTGGACAATACCCACTCTTACTCCACATTCGCCAGAATGTAATTTCTTTTCTGTAGTATTCATCTTACCAAGTACAGGAACCGGTATCGCAGGATTTGCTAGATTTTATTTTAATATTAATTTTGTGGCTCAATGCCCGCTCTGATGCCACAGTCAACGTAAGTTAAAGAGGGAAAGTCGTGTGTACCATTTTTCTATGAATCGCGTAAACCATGTTCTTTTCGTTATCGTATTAACAGCGGTAGAATTTGGGAAACAGCCCAACATTTACCTAAACGAACGTGGTAAACCACCTAAAAAACGTAATCAGGTTTGCCAGTTTATCATCCACGGTCGTTAATCCGCCACGTGGATTCGATCCGGGTCTTAGCCTACTAACCTCAGAGTCTCACAAGCCAGCGCATCTGTCCATGATAAGCTGCAATTTTGCATTAGTAGCAGCTCCCCACGCTAATCCAGGTAAATTCATATCATGAGGTGGGTCCAGTTGGTACATTCTGAGACAGAATGTGTGGAAATTTTTGAAGACATCGGTCAATATCGATACATTGGTTTTCAAATATAAGTCGGAGTAATCTCCTAATTAAGTGCGTTCAGATAAATACCACGCTTCCACGCTCTTTGCTATTCATATTCTTTGACAGTGGTTCCTCTAGTCGGAAAGGTTTTGACGTTTAAATTAGTGGCAACTGTTCATCCAACCAAACGGATTCATCATTTACATAGTCATATGACGACAAGCCTTTCTTATTAATATGATTAAGCTGTTCAGCATTGGGGAAATATTTTCTCGTTGTTTCTAACTCATCAAGTTTTAAATAGGAGAGACATTTTACAGAGAGCACGCCAAAAAGCTGAAGGAGTCACCAAAGTGAAATTCTATGTGTCAGTGATGTTTCACTGCGATAATTTAATACTTATCCACGTTTACCGTAACCACAGAAACGTAACCTGCATTTATTTTACCAATCTACTCTGCTGAGTTCCTTTCAAATGTTTGCATTGGTTAATAATTATAAAATAAACATCGTAATTCGTCAGATTGACTTACTGGCACCGAAAAATTCGATCTATATTTTAAGTTACAGCATATGCAACTCCTCGAGATCCAACAACAAAATAACAATGATCCTTGTGTTTCATATTATTTTGTTTGAAGCATTCCTTACTTATATTCCTGCTGCTGAATTGCCACTTCTTCTATCTCATCTCTTTGTTTCGGAACGAATAATTTTCTACGCACTTGGCAATCAGGTAAAAGTGTTTGCCGATCCATTCAATACAGTCACCCCACTCATTATAGCTGAAACTAAAAATTCATCATTGTATGTACACTGCACATGCAAAACAATATTATATTATTTCCGCACATGAATTTCGTCCCTGACATTTGATTGTGGTAAGTTTTCGATATTTGCATGTACGACAATTGATTGATGTAATCAGCTGACAAACGTGTCGAATTTTATGTACTGTTTTCATACATTGGGCATGACCCTGTAATTTTAACTTAATTTCGTTCATTAATTTAGATGATTTAGGAAAGCCTGCAACTGTGTCATTCCCGTTTCTAAAAAAGGCCGTAAGACAGATCCACACAATTATACACCTATATCGTGTTGTCAATCTGTTGTAGAATTATGGAACATGTTTTATGCTCAAGAATTATGACGTTCTTAAAAATGAACAGCTCCTCTATAAAATCAACATGGATCCCGCAAACAGAGATCCTGCGAAACTCAGCTCGCTCAGTTCCTCCATGAGATCCACAGCGCAGTAGACAACGGCACTCAGACTGATGCCGTATTCCTTGATTGCAGTAAGGCATTTGACACCGTCCCGCATTGCCGTTTAATGAAACAAATACGAGCTTGCGGAGTATCAGAGCAGACCTGCGATTGGATTCAAGACTGTTTTGCAGATAGAACTCAACATGTCGCTCTTAATGGAACTAAACTGACTTATGTAAAGGTAATATGCGGAGTACCACAGGGAAGCGTGATAGGACCGTTGCTGTTCACAATATGTATAAATGATCTAGTAGAAAGCGTCGGGTGCTCTTTAAGGCTATTCGCAGACGAAGCAGTTCTTTATACCAAAGTAGCAACGCCAGAAAATAGTGAGAATTTGCAGAACGTCCTGCAGAGAATTGATGAATGGTGCAGACCCTGGCAGTTGACCCTGAACGTAAATAAATGTAACATATTCCACATACACAGGAAAAGAAATCCACTACTGTACAGCTACACTATTGATAACAAACAGCTGGAGACAGCGTCTGCCGTAAAATATCTAGGTGTAACTATCCAGAGCGACCTTAAGTGGAATGACCATATAAAACAGATAGTGGGAAAATCAGACACAAGGCTTAGCTTCATCGGAAGAATCTTAAGGGAATGTAACTCATCCACGAAAGAAGTGGCTTATAAGGCGCTTGTTCGCCAGTTTCTTGAGTATTGTTCATCCATCTGGGATCCCCATCAGGTAGGACTGATAGAGGAGATAGAGAAGATCCAATGAAGAGCGGCGCGTTTCGTCACGGGATCGTTTATCTGGCGAGAGAGCGTTACGGAGATGCTAAACAAACTCCACTGGCAGCCATTACAAGAGGGGCCTTGTGCACCACGGAGAAATTTATTATTGAAATTTCGGACAGCACTTTTCAGGAGGAGTTGGACAACATATTACTTCCCCCCACATACATCTCAATTATCCACGAAGAGAAAATTCGAGAAATTAGAGCCAATATAGAGGTTTACCGAAAATTATTCTTCCCACGCACTATTCGCGAGTGGAACAGGATTGGAGGGATCAGATACTAGTACCGAAAGTACCCTCCGCCACACACCATTCGGTGGCTTGCGGAGTATGATGTAGACGTAGATTTAAATAATGAAAACTGAACCAGTTACTTTTTTGCCACTTAATATAACGCGTTTCGAGAGTTTATTCTCATTTTAAAGCGCATTTGTGCATTCGTTTCCATGAATATTCACTCCTGGAAATTGAAATAAGAACTCCGTGAATTCATTGTCCCAGGAAGGGGAAACTTTATTGACACATTCCTGGGGTCAGATACATCACATGATCACACTGACAGAATCACAGGCATATAGACACAGGCAACAGAGCATGCACAATGTCGGCACTAGTACAGTGTATATCCACCTTTCGCAGCAATGCAGGCTGCTATTCTCCCATGGAGACGATCGTAGAGATGCTGGATGTAGTCCTGTGGAACGGCTTGTCATGCCATTTCCACCTGGCGCCTCAGTTGGACCAGCGTTCGTGCTGGACGTGCAGACCGCGTGAGACGACGCTTCATCCAGTCCCAAACATGCTCAATTGGGGACAGATCCGGAGATCTTGCTGGCCAGGGTAGTTGACTTACACCTTCTAGAGCACGTTGGGTGGCACGGGATACATGCGGACGTGCATTGTCCTGTTGGAACAGCAATTTCCCTTGCCGGTCTAGGAATGGTAGAACGATGGGTTCGATGACGGTTTGGATGTACCGTGCACTATTCAGTGTCCCCTCGACGATCACCAGTGGTGTACGGCCAGTGTAGGAGATCGCTCCCCACACCATGATGCCGGGTGTTGGCCCTGTGTGCCTCGGTCGTATGCAGTCCTGATTGTGGCGCTCACCTGCACGGCGCCAAACATGCATACGACCATCATTGGCACCAAGGCAGAAGCGACTCTCATCGCTGAAGACGACACGTCTCCATTCGTCCCTCCATTCACGCCTGTTGCGACACCACTGGAGGCGGGCTGCACGATGTTGGGGCGTGAGCGGAAGACGGCCTAACGGTGTGCGGGACCGTAGCCCAGCTTCATGGAGACGGTTGCGAATGGTCCTCGCCGATACCCCAGGAGCAACAGTGTCCCTAATTTGCTGGGAAGTGGCGGTGCGGTCCCCTACGGCACTGCGTAGGATCCTACGGTCTTGGCGTGCATCCGTGCGTCGCTGCGGTCCGGTCCCAGGTCGACGGGCACGTGCACCTTCCGCCGACCACTGGCGACAACATCGATGTACTGTGGAGACCTCACGCCCCACGTGTTGAGCAATTCGACGGTACGTCCACCCGGCCTCCCGCATGCCCACTATACGCCCTCGCTCAAAGTCCGTCAACTGCACATACGGTTCACGTCCACGCTGTCGCGGCATGCTACCAGTGTTAAAGACTGCGATGGAGCTCCGTATGCCACGGCAAACTGGCTGACACTGACGGCGGCGGTGCACAAATGCTGCGCAGCTAGCGCCATTCGACGGCCAACACCGCGGTTCCTGGTGTGTCCACTGTGCCGTGCGTGTGATCATTGCTTGTACAGCCCTCTCGCAGTGTCCGGAGCAAGTATGGTGGGTCTGACACACCGGTGTCAATGTGTTCTTTTTTCCATTTCCAGGAATGTATTTGGTGCTGTTAATGCTACTACTTGCTAGCCTCGATAAGTTTTTCTGTGGTTTATATGACAATTTCTCCCGTTTGCGATCGGGAGCGATGCCAGGTTCATTTGTTTTTCCGATCATGCTGTGTCTATACGTACAATGGAACCACTTCAAAATCTTTGCCTTCGTATGCTTTTTTCCGTACTATAGCCTTCCACTCCTGCTCAGAATACCGGATGTCAGACACATTAACAGATATATTATTCGTTGTTTTTCTGTGATATGGTACTATGAGAACAAGTTTACAGAACAATGAAGGACTTACGTGGAAACAAGACCGCTGAAGTAGACGATATTTCCTCAGGCTTACTGTTGCCCCTGAGAGCCCCATCCATGACTAAATTATTCCAACTGAGTTTCAAGATATATGAGACAGGTGAAATAACTTCAGACGCTAGGAGGAATGTAATAATTCCAGTTCCAAAGAATACCAGTGCTGGCAGGTGTGAATACTATCGAACCACCAGATTAATAAGTTATGGTTACAATATACCGACATGAATTATTTAGAGAAGAATGGACTAACTGTTAAAGGCCTACCTCAGGGAAGTTCGTTTTGTGTTCCGTGCAGATGCACGCACATGCAAGGCAAAACTGCCCCTCAACTTACCGTAAAGATAGGTTAAGAAAGGCAAACCTACTTTTGTAGCATCTGTTGATTCAGAAGAAGCTTTAAACTGTGTTGTCTGGAATACATTCTTGGAAATTTTGAAGGTAGCTGGTTTAAAATACAAGGAGTGAAAGGTTATTTACAACTTTTGCAGAAACCAGACTGCAGTTATAAGATTCGTAGGACATAAAGAAAAGCCATAGTTGAGAGCGAGTGAAACGGAGTTTTAACCTATCCTCAATGTTATTTAAACCGTACACTGAACAAGCTACGAAGAAAACTAAGGAATATTTGTAAAGAGAATTAAAATGGTTCAAATGGCTCTGAGCACTAATGGACTTAACTTCTGAGGTCATCAGTCCCCTAGAACTTAGAACTACTTAAACCTAACTAACCTAAGGACATCACACACATCCATGCCCGAGGCAGGATTCGAACCTGCGACCGTAGCGGTCGCGCGGTTCCAGACTGTAGCGCCTAGAACCACTCGGCCACTCCGGCCGGTCACAACGTGGGGTTCGAATGCTTGTCTGGTCTGTAAAGTAGGATAGTTGGTGACCTGTGGTATCTCTGCAGGAAGAGCACAATGCTTGTGGACGCACAAGTGCTCCGGAGCACATAGTTCATCGTACATTGTTGAACATTGAGTTCCGCAACAGACCACACCTACTTTTTCACATGTTGACCCAACGACAACGTCAATTACGATTGTAGTGGGCACGGGATCATCGGCAATCGACCGTAGATCAATGGAAACGTGTTGGCGCTTCGGGTGTGTCACATTTTTGCTACACTAGGTCTATGGTCGTCTCCAGAAACGCCGTCATCGAGATGAACGGTGGCTCGAAACTTGTAGCGCGCCATTAACGCAAGCTGGTGGGAACAGTGTTATGCTATGGGAGACATACTCCTGCGCCTGCATGGGACCTGTGGTAGTAATCGAAGAGACGCTGACAGCTGCGGACCACCTGCATCCCTTCATGCCTCATGCCTTCCCCGATGGCGATGTCATCTTACAGCAGTAGAAAATTGGTTCAAATGGCTCTGAGCACTATGGGACTTACCATCTTAGGTCATCAGTCCCCTAGAACTTAGAACTACTTAAACCTAACCAACCTAAGGACATCACACACATCCATGCCCGAGGCAGGATTCGAACCTGCGAGCGTAGAAGTCGCGCGGTTCCGGACTGCAGCGCCTAGAAACACACGGCCTCCGCGGCCGGCACATCAGTAGAATTGGCCACTTCTCGGAGCCAGAAATGTCCTACAGTGGTTTGAAAAACTTTATAGTGAACTCACACTGATGTCTCGGCTACCAAATAAAATCCTATGGAACCCATATGGGTCGCTATCGGGCGCCATCACAGCGTACGCAAATCAGCGGACCATTTTTTGTACGAATTACATGATCTGTGCATGGACATATAACGCCACATAGCTTCACAAATCTACCAACAAACTGTCGGGTCCTTGAGACGCATAAGCAGTGATATATTTTGGCTCATCAGTGTATTTATGTTATATAGGTCCACTTACACCCTGTCTACTTTCATTTGATGCTGTAGGATTCGGTCATTCTTGATTTTGTTTCTATGGATGTGGCAGCATCTGCTAACGATCTGTCTTTTTATTCTCCTGGTGTGTGTGTGTGTGTGTGTGTGTAAATAATGTGTGATTGCTAATATTTGTTTGAGCATTTAGTATTTCTTTTCTTTCTGCGACTGTCTTTTGAATTTATTGCAGTGTAAGGAGACGTTTTTTGTTACTGAATCTGACTATTTTCATATTTAATTCTGTTGTGGTAGAGTACTAATGTTCTTGTCGGAGGTGTTCACGAACGTTGAATGTTTGGTGCCATATTTCTATACTCTTTATACCTTCTTTCAAATCTTCTGCTCGTCTATCCTAACTATAGGGCAGCAGAGCTGATACACTCAAGTTGGTAAATGTGAGTTTCATCCTTTTTCTTTTAACATCTGTGTATAAAGTTATTAGTTTGGTAGGCTAGTTTTATTCGTTTTTTGTAACCAGTTCTGTGTCAGTTTTATCATGTTGTAAGTGTGTACGAGGTTCTGTGTTTAGCATTAATGTGATGCCCTTATTTTGTGGTATTGGTGCTGCTGGTAAGTGTGTTTGTGGTCAGTGTTCTGTGTCCCTGGATATGTGTGGGTCTTGCTTTACTTCTGTAGTTTTATTTTTATAACTCTTTCTATTTTCTTATTCAGTTTTGTAACTAGAGATACTTGGTATCTATGGTTTTTTGTTATTTCAGTTACTATGTCCAGCTCTGTATTGTACTTGCGTTTGTCTACTGGCACTATGTTTAATTTGTCGAGCATGTACCTGAGAACTGTTTATTTCTGAGACTGGTGGATCGTTTGATGATTAATGTTGTAATGTCTGTACTGTGGTGGTTTCCGATAAGTACACAAGTTGTGTTGGTTATTTTCCTTTGTGACAGATATATCTATGAAATTTATGTGCCCTGCTTGTTCTTCTCTGAAATGACTTTTACATTTTAGTTTAGTTAGTTCATCTCTCTGTCTAGTAGTTATATCTTGGTTTCTGGTTCATCTACCAAATATTCCTTCCTGGTACTATTTTCTGAAATATTCTTTCCTCTGTTTTCTTCGTGAAGATATTTGCTAATTTTCCTAAAATGTGTGACGCAACTGACAGTGCTTTCTCTTGTGCGAAGGATTCATTATAAAATTCGAAGTAGTTTTGGTCTGTAATAAGAAGTAGGAGTTTACTTATTTCTTCTTATTTTCTAGACCTTATTACATATGATCGTAATTCGCAGCATCAAAACAAAGTACACCGGATGAAACTGGACCTTCAAAACATAAAAACATAAATATTTTCAGTGTCAGTGAAATCCACTGTACAAAATCGAGCACTCTTTTGTAGAAGATCGTTAGGAATGATGTAGGAAGCAAAAAATTTTGAGTAATAGTAATAATACAAAACATATTTAAATATAATAATGTAAACATACTTAAAATATGAGAACCGCTTGCGATGTCGCCAAACAGGTATGCACGAGAAAACACATTGTTACAGTGTTTTAAAATAATGCGAAACGCATGTTGTCTAAGTAAGCCTTTTAGTACAGTCGCAGAAGACGGTAAGTGTCCTGTATTACTAGCAATTAACAAATAGCTGGGCATGGTGTCAGAGGTGGTTTTGTTCACTGTTCGCAAAGACATTATGTTGTAAACAATAGTGCCAGCGGAATATAATCTCAGTTTAGTCTGAAATTTAAAGTGATGAAACGCAGAATAAATAGCTATGTTAGCCACAAAAGAGGGCCAATTATATTTTTCCTCTATACATTTATGTTGGGAAGATGAATGTACTTGTATCGTTACCATCGTTGAAAACACATGCAGGGCTTTAAACAAATAGGGCCAACGCTTTGCTGTAGCAGATGGAGGAAGCAGAAGAGGACAGTTCGGATCATGGTCATATTTTGTCCAAAGTCTCCGTTACCCTCCTACTGAGTTCAAAGCAATCAGAAAATTAATGAAATTTTTCCTATTTTAGTTCCTTACATTTAACCAATGCTTTTAAAATTTTCTAAATGTCTATAGCTCACAGACTATGAGGTATAGCACATTCATATGAGCTCGTTGAACGATTCCTAAAATAACTGGTCCACGTTTCAGATTACATCTTATAATAAGTGTCCTGTACAGAGTGTTACAAAAAGGTACGGCCAAACTTTCAGGACACATTCCTCACACACAAAGAAAGAAAATAAGTTATGTGGGCATGTATCCGGAAACGCTTACTTCCCATGTTAGAGCTCATTTTAATACTTCTCTTCAAATCACATTAATCATGGAATGGAACCACACAGCAACAGAACATACCAGCGTGACTTCAAACACTTTGTTACAGGAAATGTTCAAAATGTCCTCCGTTAGCGAGGATGCATGCATCCACCCTCCATCGCATGGAACCCCTGATGCGCTGATGCAGACCTGGAGAATGGCGTATTGTATCACAGCCCTCCACAATACGAGCACGAAGAGTCTCTACATTTGATACCGGGATTGCGTAGACAAGAGCTTTCAAATGCCCCCATAAATGAAGGTCAACAGGGTTGAGGTCAAGAAAGCGTGGAGGCCATGGAATTGGTCCGCCTCTACCAATCCATCGATCACCGAATCTGTTGTTGAGAAGCGTACGAACACTTCGACTGAAATGTGCAGGAGCTCCATCGTGCATGAAACAAATGTTGTGTCGTACTTGTAAAGGCACATGTTCCAGCAGCACAGGTAGAGTATCCTGTATGAAATCATGATAACGTGCTCCATTGAACGTAGGTGGAAGAACATGGGGCCCAATCAAGTCATCACGAACAATGCCTGCCCAAACGTTCACAGAAAATCTGTGTTGATGACGTGATTGCACAATTGCGTGCGGATTCTCGTCAGCCCACACATATTGATTGTGAAAATTTACAATTTGATCACGTTGGAATGAAGCCTCATCCGTAAAGAGAACATTTGCACAGAAATGAGGATTGACACATTGTTGGATGAACCATTCGCAGAAGTGTACCCGCCGAGGCCAATCAGCTGCTGATAGTGCCTGCACACGCTGTACATGGTACGGAAACAACTGGTTCTCCCGTAGCACTCTCCATACAGTGACATGGTCAACGTTACCTTGTACAGCAGCAACTTTTCTGACGCTGACATTAGGGTTATCGTCAACTGCACGAAGAATTTCCTCGTCCATTGCAGATGTCCTCGTCGTTCTAGGTCTTCCCCAGTCGCGAGTCATAGGCTGAAATGTTCCGTGCTCCCTAAGACGCCGATCAATTGCTTCGAACGTCTTCCTGTCGGGACACCTTCGTTCTGGAAATCTGTCTCGATACAAACGTACCGCACCACGGCTATTGCCCCGTGCTAATCCATACATCAAATGGGCATCTGCCAACTCTGCATTTGTAAACATTGCACTGACTGAAAAACCACGTTCGTGATGAAGACTAACCTGTTGATGCTGCGTACTGACGTAGTTGATGCTAGTACTGTAGAGCAATGAGTCGCATTTCAACACAAGCATCGAAGTCAACATTACCTTCCTTCAATTGGGCCAACTGGCGGTGAATCGAGGAAGTACGAAACTAAAATGAGCTCTAACATGGAAATTAAGCGTTTCCGGACACATGTCCACATAACATCTTTTCTTAATTTGTGCGTGAGGAATGTTTCCTGAAAGTTTGGCCGTACCTTTTTGTAACATCCTGTATATACGTATGGGTGAGCTGGTACTGTCGTGGAAGGATGTGTGACCACGCCCCTCCACTAGAGCTGAACCAAAACACCGTGTTTTTCAGAGCATAAGGAAAGGTGATTACCTTACCTTTGTCTCCAAAATACACAATGATTTAACTTAAGGGGAAAGAGTAATTATCCACTACAGCTATTCGAACCTCTGGTTGTGTAGTGTGAGCGTGCCGAGCTTATACGTGTCGATGCCGGCTCCGCCACGGAGGCAGGCCGAGCTCGGCGTAGTGCGCAGCAGTGAGGTGTCCGTTTCATTAGTCCAGCGGCGCCGCCACCGCTCGTCACCGCGCCCTGGTCCTCCCCCGTAATTCCGTGCGTGCGCACCTGCTCTGCCTCTGCCTCTGCCTCGCCGTAAATATTTCAGCAGGACATCTCGCGCTGCGGCGCCGCCTTTCCGGGTTCTAATCGCCGGCCAGCAGCATTTCCCCCGCGAAATGAGTGTGCCGCCCTCTCTCGCGAGCATCTTCACATAAACGTATTACTGTAGCGACGCGTTACATAATACTACCATCCAAATAAGAATTTAGGGTGAGATGGGCTATAAACCTCTGCCCTGTAGAAAACAGGGTTATTACACTTTTTTATACCAAAAATCGCCGGGTCTGTTCTTACAGAAATATGTAACAATTTGTTTTTATTACGAAGATACACAAGTAGTAAGTGCCCTCATTGTTAAGATATGTTTCAATAGCTGGTGGATTCCGGCCGGTGTGACCGAGCGGTTCTAGGCGCTACAGTCTGGAACCGTGGGACCGCTACGGTCGCAGGTTCGAATCCTGCTTCGGGCAATGATGTGTGTGATGTCCTTAGCTTGGTTAGGTTTAATTAGTTCTAAGTTCTAGGGGACTGATGACCTTAGAAGTTAAGTTCTATAGTACTGAGAGCCATTTGAACCATTTGAATAGCTGGTGGTAGTGACTGCACCATGTAAGTACGTCTACCAACCCGTTATGCACATTTAGAAGTACATTATAGCAACTGTCACGAAAATCCACACCTCAAGCTCATCAAGCTACAACATTGCAAGTTAGTGATAATTTTAAATATTAGTACTAATTCTGAAAAAATATTAGAGATCTCTACTTTCAGTCTAGTATACCTTGGAGTACATTGCAAAGGAAAGTTCTTAACGGCTGTTACGAAAAGAATAAAAAGTAATGTTACAAGATATTTTGAAGACAATTTTTTTTACTTCAACATGTGGAAAAATAGAACCGCTAACACATTTGGACTGAAAATAAAATAAAACATTCTCAAAGTTTATACACGCATGTGATACGTATTCTAGGGTGAAGAAATAAAAGTATTTCGAATTAAAAATAAGATACTGTAATAGGTGTAAAACTATGCACCCTGTTTAACAAAAAATATCACCGCCGATGAATTTACGTTCTGCTGGATCTTGTAGCAACTTCCAGCGAGAAAATAGTTAAATAAAATATGAAATTAATTTTGGTAACATTTGAGATATACATCAATGATCCAAAACATTTTGACCAGCTGTTTAATAGCGTATTGTTCCACTTTCCAAGCACAGTACAACAGAGATTCTTCCTGGCATGGGTTCTACAATTCCTGGAGAAGATTCCAGAAGTACGTGGCACCAGATGTCCTCGCACAGGTCAAACCATTCCCTCAAATCACGGAATGGTGACTTACAGGCACGCAGCTGGCGCCCGATATGTATTCCAATAGGTATAGATCAGGCACATTTGCTAGTCAAGACGTCAATGTGAGCCGGCCGTGGTGGACGAGCCGTACTAGGCGCTTCAGTCCGGAACCGCGCTGCTGCTACGGTCGCAGGTTCGAATCCTGTCTCGGGCACGGATGTGTGTGATGTCGTTAGGTTAGTTAGGATTAAGTAGTTCTAATTCTAGGGGACTGATGACCTCAGATGTTAAGTCTCATAGTGCTTAGACCCACGTCAATGTCAGTTCACTGTTACGCCCCCTAAATCCCTCCAAATCACGGTATCACGGTTCTGACTTCGCAACACAGGCAGTTATCCTGCTGGAAGATGGCACTCCCGTAAGGAGAGACTAAAGCAAGATGCGATGCAGGTTGTCCAAAATAATGATCGCGTAGTGCACTGGTGTCAAGATGCCTTCTATTACCACCGCAGATCCGATGGAAGCCCAACATAGTGTACCCCATAGGATAATTCTGCCCTCACCAGCCAGCATCTGTGGCTCGATGCATGTTTCGTACAGCCATTCGCCTGGACAACGGCGTGTAAGGACCCAGTCATTAACCTGGCGTAACAATAAAAGCGATTCATTCGATAGACGACACTTTCCTGTTGATCCACTGCAATAATCACTGACGATGTCGTTGGGTCAAAATGGTTCAAATGGCTCTGAGCACCATGGGATTTAGCTGCTGAGGTCATCAGTCCCCTAGAACTTAGAACTAGTTAAACCTAATTAACCTGACGACATCACACACATCCGTGCTCGAGGCAGGATTCGAACTTGCTACCGTAGCGGTCTCGCGGTTCCAGACTGTAGCGCCTATAACCGCTCGGCCACTCCGGCCGGCCGTTGGGTCAACACAGGGCCATGTAGGAGTAGTGTGACGTGGAGCTTCATATTCAACAATGGCTTTTGAACGGTGTGGTCCGAAGCACCAGCTAGTACTCTGTCGTCAGATCCGCCACAGATCTGTCGTGGATGACACAGTGGGGTATTCTATTATCTATACGTTTTGTGATGAGACGTGGTCGGCCTACTCGTTATTTCACCATCCTTCAACCACTTTCCATCGGCGCTCACAACAGGCGACCAGCTTCGCCGTTTCAGAGGTTCTCGCCTTTGTCAAAACTGCTTCTATCAGTGGATTTCCGTATTTCTGCCCGTATCTTCGCTATAATGATTGCCCATTTGTCTCTCTTCTGCTTACATTCTTTCCTTACTGCGTCACATGTCTGAAACACCAACAGAAGGCATTCAACCTCGCGGTGGGCAGTCGTCGCGATGTTCCGGCTCATCAGTGTAATTACCGTATAGCGTCACGTATGGCAGCATTTAAATATCTACGAGAGACTCCGTGCGCGACAGCAAGCGACTACTCGTACCTTTTTTTTTTTCCTTTATTGAGTTTCGATTCCCCCTAAAGGGGGCGGGCTGGCAGCAGCTTATTACGCCACTCTTCAGCCTACAGAATTTGTTTTAGAAAGATGAAGATAATAAAAATTATAACAGTTGGCGATAAAATCGGTGACTTAAAGGTAAAATGGCAGAAAATACTGGAGCTTAAAACATAAAACACAGGGTGGATGATGCTAATAAAATACACAGGAAGCAGAAAAAATAAGAGACAGACAATTAAAAAACACGGCGACAGTCTGGTTTCTGTTCGCAAGAGATATAAAATGCACACCCAGCGACAGCATGATTTCTGTTCGCAACACTGTGGAAAGACACACAACACTGAACACTCACTTAAACACTGCACTAAAAAATTGGCACAAATATGACATACCACACGCGATAGCAGGTGGGGGGAAACTGGTCAGATGACGGGAAAAACGGGGGGGGGGGGGGGGGGGAAGGAGAGGAAAAGTGAAGAGGGAGGGGGGAAAGGAGTAACTACTCGTATCCTGCCGCTAGGACTTTAGTTCCGGCGGCTCCCCTTAATACGACCGAGAATATTCCTTACCACCCGATTTTTTTTTTTTTTTATTTGCAGCTCTTGCCGACCCTTCGTTACTGCACCCATCACCCTATATACGCTATACAAAAGTAACTGTAAGTCCTGTCTGGCGAATATTTCCTTTGAAGTCGAGTAAAATATATTTCTGCGTGGTTTTTGTGAAATCCAAGTTTTATCGCAGTATACTACAAGACAATTGTGCTCCACACGCAGTAAATGCATGTCACACAAAACGTCGTTATTGGTTCTGCATAGCTTTGCATTGCATTAAAAAGTTTTGTCCATCGTTACACTTTCTGAATCAAAAAACAAAAAATCACTCTGTATTTTTATAGCCGTCGGATACTCTGTTCTGTCGCAGTATCGAAGTACAGTACTACGCACTATCTTCTTGACAAAATCGTCAAATTCCGTAATTACCGTTTTCATTTACGTCACTTTCTTGGAGAATCAAAACACGTGTACATATCTAGAGATTCTGCCGATGTTGCTGCACTGTTAAAAGGGGTACACTCGATTCGGAAATACCACAAGGTTTTGTTGTAATTTTACGAATTTGTGCAAAATTTATATTATCCCTGGCTTCTTCACTGTTGGCGAGATCGGTAAAAAATGATATTCCGCATCTCCGATACGACAGTTTTAGATTGTTTTCGAATGTCTTTCCGCCCTTTACGTAAACCGAGCAAACTCCACGTAGACCCCTGTTCTTGCATTTCGCTCGTTACCAAAGGCACGTCAATGCACCGTTCGACGGAAGACTGAACACACAACATCGTACGGAAACAGGATATTCAGTTGGTGTTGAACTACTACATGTTAATAGTGCAACTGCGGCAACACAGCTACGAGGCTGATGAATCGCAGTGCTTAGTGCCGGCGAACTGTAGGAAGCGGGTTCGACCTCGAGGAGTCTAATTTCGTGGCGGCCACGTATTCATAATCGTGAAACAGGAGCTAGACTTAACTAACAGTTACTAAGGAAAAAAAATAAAAATTTAATTTTTTACTAGGAAATAAAACTGTACAATAAATTGCTCGAGGAAATTAAAGACAACTGAAATGGGAACATCTAAAACTTCTATTGAAACATCTCTCTTAAATAACAAATATTACACACACACACACAGGATTTGTTCTAAAATATTGCCACTAGCACTCAGAATGTGAGGGACACTTACATGGCAACAGGTGTGGAAGACTTTCCCAAAATCCAGACGGACTCAGCTTAGTTCAAGTGTTTGTCTCGTTTGGGTAGATCGCTAATGTAAAGTCTGACGGACAGAAAGTCACCTACAGGCACTTGAGCACAGCACAGGTATTCCCATTACAATCAAGCGAGTTTGTTATTGGGTTTGTGGCACTACAATTACTACATTATTTAGAGTACTTAGAATAAGGATTCGTAAAAATTAACATAAATTAATAATAAACTTCGATGCTATTCTACAGTATGCAAAGTATAGTACATCTTAACGTCAAATAGTCTGTCCAAATTTATAATGATTAATATTGAAACGTATTGATAATCGTGGAACAAGAGCTATACTTAACTTACAATGACTGCAGTCTCCACGGGGAATTGCCAGCTGTCAACCCACTGCCACACAAACAACGAGGGACATTTGACTAATCGAGTTGACCTTTCATCTGCCAGACACACCTTCATACAAAACTCACTTCATCGAGTTATGAGATGAGACAATTCATCTCCTCCCTCCCCTCTCTGCCAAATTACTGAGTCATGACTATGGCCATCAAATCGGCCTCGACATTTATGTTAATATTGATGATAAAGTTTTAAGCCTTCGGTAAATTTGTTTTAATACATTTTGGCGCCCAACCTAGAGAGACTTTATTTGTCATTCGCTGTATCACTTTTGAGTTTACTCCATCAACCAAAGTTGGTATGCATATCATTTGCTGTCTCGAAGGAATCGCTATAGGGTAAGAACCACCTACCTATCAAAGGGCTATGGGTGGCGATGAAAAAGCAGTGTAGCCAAAAACGCGCGAATAGTCATTGCTTGTATATCCAGTATTTGAGAATGAGAGCACATAGTGACTTGCCACAAATATTACATGTAGTTTCAAACCTTTACGAAACATTCCTCGCTGACAACTCCTACAAAATGATAAAACGAAAAAAGTTTATCGCTTACCACAGTTTGGCTGTTCCTGCAGTAAAACCATAGCATGAGGCATGAGGTTTTAATTTATTACTTCTTTACTACTAACTGGATCAGCTAACTGTATTAGTGACACATTTCGCAAGACAATATTCACATATACCACGGAATGTACCAACAAAATTATATCAATGTAGGACACGCAGTTCAGACTTGACGTCAACTACTGAGATGTTTGACAAAGTGCCACATCACAATGGCGTTTTAATTTATTATTTGTTTACAACTAACTCTATTCACAACACATATCGCAGACAGTATCCTCATATTTCAATGGATTTACCTGCAAAATTATATCATTGTACGACACATAGCTCAAGAGATATTATGTCATGAACATAGAACTGCGTAAAAATGAAACTGCAGAACAAAATTCACTAGTGAAACAGGTTAAATATGTGTATAAACAAATACATGTGAAATACGTTAAATGTACGTGAAATATATACGTTACATAGAGCCACAGGTAAAAAGCTGCTCCTAACTCCCTGGATTGATGGATTGATTTCAGCCAAATTTGGCACACAAAATACTTACGGTCTGGAAAGATGTGGCTGTCTATACTGATCAGCATTGTCAACTTCGTGGCGCAATTATGGCAGTGTCGAATACTTCAGTTAGTAAACTATGTGATATGTTTGAAAGAAGTCTGTTAAATGCAGAGAAAAGAAACGTAACACACTGAATTGGATACATGTTAAGGTACCAGTTATCACAATGTCTGTACCTATACCGAGGGCATATAAGTTGTCTAACTAACTACATTTTAAAAAATGCACCATTTCATTCTTTGTTCCCAGATCGTGACATATTCTTCTACGTTTAAGTCCACAGAACCGTTAATGAGAATTTTCATGTTTCAGGTGAATCGAGAAAGGAAAAAAAGAAACTTGGGATTTAAAATCCCATCCGTCACGAGGTCAAATGACAGGATTGTTGCTAGAAGCCCGCAAGAGCGTATTTTGAGGTATTTCATGAGATATGTTCTGTTAAATTCAAAGGCAAGAATATAGATACCATAAGACAAAACAGTTTATATTGTAGAAAGCCCTTTATGCAGTACATGTCGAACTACTTGTCACAGAGTCGTTTTGGATAGTCAGTTCCACAAGAAAGCGTCCCCCGTTATCTTTACGAAATAAAAGACACTATTACAAATTTATGTTTGCATGAAAATACACGTTGTTACTAATTACACAATTACCTAACAGTTAATCCGATCGCCGCCATTATCGGTTATAGCTTGGCGCCATTTTCGCATGCTTTTCTTGAGATTTTCTGCATATTCTCTCGGTAACGATCTCCATATCGTCCTGATTTTATATGACAGCTTCTTCAAAGTATTTATTGACTTTCCTCTAAGGTTTATCTTAATATACAACCAAATATTTCTATCCGATTTGTACCCGGAGACATTGTAGGCCAATCCATCGTGGACACCCCGTAGTCTTATTTTCACGCTGTACAGAGACGGCTATGATTTTTCGGATCGTTATCCTCTTGAAGCACCCAATTTGGCTCATTCGAACCAAATAGTTCCTCGACGGATCTCAGAAGTCATTTTTTATCAATATTGCACATTCCTGCGGCGTTTAAATTGGCTGTAAATAAGTTCAAATAATCAAAATTGCAGTCGACAAAACAAAACATTCAACTCTCACACTCTTTATCTGCACACTGTGCAAAAGCGCATTGACTACAGATTCGAGACCACTAACAGCCGTGTCGCTGCGGACGTTACATTTAAAATTATGGCCAACACTTTCTTGTAGAACTGACTCTATTCGAAAATACAACGCAGTTAAAGTGATCAGTGTAATCCCTAGTAAACTGGGCTTAGCTCTTTCTCTCGCCAACTGCTTCAAATGTGACAGAGCACCCGCTTCAGCATGTGATTCAATCAGCTGTGTCCTGATTCCCCGGTTTCTCCTTAAACGATTTGCGACAAACCTGAACCTAGGTGACCGGACGTCCATCTTGCGTTGACTCGACCTTAGTAAACGAGGGCAGAATACGATTCAACACAGGAGGCTTGCTAAGTAAAACGTACAGTGTGGTTCATATAAAGTGCAGTAGTGCTGAGCACTTCTCCGAGAATAGTTCACTAGAGACGCACTGCTTCGTAGAAGCGACGTAGGAGAAAGGAATTGTAGACGGAAATATAGACAGACTGGAGCTTGTTGTATTGAAACTGAAATGCCGTGACTGATTTAAAGAAATACATCCAAAATGACTGTACAGCGAATGGGCTCAACACCACCTTGACTACAGGTGTGTGCGCACCTCGGTAGCGTCTCACACAGGTGGACAAACCTATAACGGAACTGCATTGTGACGCACGCAGCAGCTATACGGACATTCATTTAAGAATTTCAGAGCTGAAACTACCTCGGTCTATAAAGCCTCATAATTAAACTAAGAAAATCTATACCATTATGTAAAATAAATGTATAAAACTCAACACGTTTTCTGGGCACGTAAAGCGGTTTTCACAGTTTACAGTAAACCACAGCTGTAGGCCTGAAGACAAACTATAATTTTTAATTCGTTATTTCTCTCTCACCTCGGGGATTTACTTTTCCTTGCAGTGGAAAGAAAACATTCGCATGCACCAAGAAACAGACGTTTCCCGTTCGGAATCAAGCAACACGTTACTACAGATCATAAGAATTTATTTTCCCTCATTATTTTAGTAAATTTTCCTCTCCATTTATTCTTCAGTATGCACTGACGGCACGCGAAACCTATACCACTGTGACAGAATGAAGCACTACCTGAGATAACGCTCTTTTAGATAAAAAACTTGACAAAGATCTTTTATTTCCCCGATTTTCCTGGCCATTAGGAACCCTATACACGAAAATTGTGTACATATTTTGTGTTCGTGACTGAAAATATTGTCTCTGGTTGCTATTAATTTCATCCTAAGGCATTTACCTTGAAATCATTTCGTTTTCTGTATTGCTTAATCTTTAAAACACTAATTCGTTAATACAATTTTTTAAGGTAATTTATTTCAGTTCAAAATTATTTCTCAAGTAGCTGCATTTGTATAATTGACCGAAATGACGGAGTAGATATTTTTATAAATGACCAAATGATTCTCTAGTTCTTCGAAATAAAAACCCTGGGAACTCAAAAATCTGGTCGGAATGATAAGCAGCACTAAACATTTTACAGCCACAAACTGAATGAAAATTTATTCTTTAGCACAGAAAAGTTTTATGACTGCACGAATCAATAAACTGTTACAAACAATAAAACAGATATAGAACACACACAGTACTGCATTAAAAGCTACTCAGACGCTTGTCTCACTGTAGAAGCTAGGCGGTTTTCTGTTGTCAGAACATAATTAAAATAATGGAAAAATATTTTATTTACTGAATACTAGAAACAAATGTGGATATGAATCGCGCAGTCTACATCCAGCATGGCACAAGTATGTAGTCAATTAGGATTAAGAAATAATTACATAACTTATTATAACTCTCCCAATACACACACTTATGCTAAAACATTATTACTTCTTGCAGGTTCATCACATTCAGCTATAAGCACACGTTTTATTATTGACAGGTAAGTTCTTCAGAAAACTTGATACACATTTCACTGCTAGGCACATTGCTGATTCAACGCACTTGACACAAAAGACAGTGCAAACTTCTCTGAAATAAAACAGTGCTCACTCTAATTTTCTGTAACACCTTATCATAACACGCTTTGTCTTATTCATCAAAACATAATAAGGACACTACTGGCCAATAAAATTGCTACACCAAGATGAAATTCAGATGATAAACGGGTATTCATTGGACAAATATATTATACTAGAACTCACATGTGATTACATTTTCACGCAATTTGGGTGCATTGGTCTTGAGAAATCAGTACCCAGAACAACCACCTCTGGTCGTAATAACGGTCTTGATACGCCTGGGCATTGAGTCAAACAGAGCTTGGATGGCGTGTACAGGTACAGTTGCCCATGCAGCTACAACACGATACCACAGTTCATCAAGAGTAGTGACTGGCGTGTTGTGATGAGCCAGTAGTTCGGCCACCATTGACCAGACGTTTTCAGTTGGTGAGAGATCTAGAGAATGTGCTGGCCAGGGCAGCAGTTGAACATTTTCTGTATCCAGAAAGGCCCGTACAGGGTCTGCAACATGCGGTCGTGCATTATCGTTGTGAAATGTAGGGGTTCGCAGGGATCGAATGAAGGGTAGAGCCACCGGTCGTAACACATCTGAAATGTAACGTCCACTGTTCAAAGTGCCGTCAATGCGAACAAGAGGTGACCGAGACGTGTAACCAATGGAACCCCATACCATCACACCGGGTGATACGCCAGTATGGCGATGACGAATATTCGCTTCCAATGTGCGTTCACCGCGTTGTCTCCAAACACGGATGCGACCATCATGATGCTGTAAACAGAACCTGGATTCATCTGAAAAATGACGTTTTTCCATTCTTGCACCTAGGTTCGGCGTTGAGCACACCATCGCAGGCGCTCCTGTCTGTGATGCAGCGTCAAGGGTAACCGCAGTCATGGTCTCCGAGCTGATAGTCCATGCTGCTGAAAACGTCGTCGAACTGTTCGTGCAGATGGTTGTTGTCTTGCATATGTGCCCATCTGTTGACTCTGGGATCGAGACGTGGGTGCACGATCCGTTACAGCCATACGGATAAGATGCCTGTCGTCTCGACTGCTAGTGATACGAGGCCGTTGAGATCTAGCACGGAGTTCCGTATTACCCTCCTGAACCCACCGATTCCATACTCTGCTAACAGTCATTGGATCTCGACCAGCGCGAGCAGCAATGTCGCGATACAACAAACCGCAATCGCGAGAGGCTACAATCCGACTTTGATAAAGCCTCTCATCTTATGTTTTGCTCCTGCAGTGAATTTTTTCTGTTTCTGGACTGTTAGGCTTAGAAACAGTGACTCAGCAGTATATGATACCATTAACAAGAAATGGACCCGAGTAGAGTAGGCCTCATCCTTGAAAGTTTCTTATAATCCAAGAACGCGTCATAATGACACTCTGTGAGAAACCGGACTATCCTTACACAAATCAAACTTCAATTTCTTATGATTGTGTATGTATGTTACTACTGGCTAGCAACTGCTAAAATCAGTAAGGTCAGAATCTGACATTTAGAGAGAAGCGAAGTTGTCTGAAAACGGTGTATGTTCTGTATTACATTCCGTCCAGGATTGTGGAACAAGAAAATATCTAACTTTGATTGCTACATCTGATTCCAAAAATGGTCTCAGTGAAATATGAGAAGTCTTTTCACTTACAACTTTCCACCGCAAATATGTAATTTTGATGAACTCTGCTGGGCTTACCGACGTTTTTAAGTACGTAGATGGACACAATACCTTTAACGCTTCCATAGTGCAGTCACCGAAAATTCATAAACTTCATTTTTTTCCCTAGAGAACAAAGATAGAGTGCTTTCAGTGATAACCCATAACAATACTTCAGTAATTTATCACATATTAAATTAAAAAGTTCTCGTACTTCTGGAAACGAAACTTCCAATGCTGAACCTGAGTACCCGCTAAATGCCGGCCGCGGTGGTCTAGCGGTTCTGGCGCTGCAGTCCGGAACCGCGGGACTGCTACAGTCGCAGATTCGAATCCTGCCTCGGGCATGGGTGTGTGTGATGTCCTTAGGTTAGTTAGGTTTAAGTAGTTCTAAGTTCTAGGGGACTTATGACCTAAGATGTTGAGTCCCATAGTGCTCAGAGCCATTTGAACCATTTTTTTTTTTTACCTGCTAAATTTAGTAGATTTGAAAGTATACCCATCAGTTTTCTGAGTGATTTATTTCTAACACATTTCAATAAGTGCACAGGATCAATTACAAAAAAGGGGCCTTGCGTTGTTTGCTGGATGTGGATACACAAAACTCAGTTTTGGTTTGTTTTAGAAATATGTCATAGTGTCCCTGTTTACAGAATTTTTATCACTTACTGATGCTAGCACTTCGAACCCTGTGTCGCCTAGGTCAAGAACTACCTTCTTCAGAATAGGGCGCAAAATTCAGAAGTTATAGCGTGAACAGGCAAAATGTGTACAACATCCCTGAATGGAGATATTATGCCACTTACTAGTTGAGACTCAAAGCATTTCCAACAGTATTTCCGCCTCTAAAATGGAGATATTATTTAGTAAAGATCTCATTGGCCATAAAAATAGCAATCGGTTCTACAGATTGCGACAGAGTAACCTTACTCTTACTATAAAATGACAAACTATTGTCAAGTTTTTCTAATTCAGGGCCTCATTAAGTCCTGAACACAGTCGTCTCGTTGTGCTCTGATATGACATCAACATTTTTCCAAATTCTTCCATGAATCTGTGAGAAACTCGGGAAATAATTCGCTCATGAGAACAGAATAAGACACCTGGTTCGTATCTTAACCCGTGCTTGCTTGTCACAAAACTTATTTGAGGCTTTAAAAATTGAAAAACGCTTTTATCATCACAGGTTTCAGAAAGTATATGTAAAATTCCTTGCATTACCTCTAATAAATGCTGTTTCTCATGAATATCTGGAGATCTACAGTTTTCAGTACACTTCAATGTACTACCTACATAATGAAAATAATTTTTTTCGTGGGGAATTTGCATTTGTTCTACAGGTTAATTCCTCAATGAAACTCTGCTGCACCGTCTCACTGTTCACTAATCGTTACAGAATAGCACAAATGAATTACAGATTCTGGTGTCTCAGTGTTAAATAAAATTACACTGTTTTGTTAATGATGCTCCATATCGAAGATGTACTTGAAACTTTATTTTCACTTTCGTATTGATCAGCTGAATTCATACTTTCAGTGGTGGCTATCTGAACTTGTGCTTCTTCCAGTCGCATTCGCGTTTTATCAAGCGATTCCCAGAAATCCGGTTGCGATGAAAAGTAGAATGGATTACCAGAAAATATCAGTGGAATATATTCTTATTTTATCCCAAGTCGTTCGATATTATAGAGGTGGAGCCCCTCCACGCCCACACCGGCATGATGGCCAACTCAATAGGTCTACTGCCATCTCTGGATAAGGGTTAGTTTTCACAAGTGAGGTGTCGCAGGATGTGGGTACTGCGATGTTTGCGTACGTCTGGTTAAGGTTAACCATTACTACGCGCTCATCTGGAGATAGATTGGGTCCAAGTCGAACAAAGGGTAGGGGTTTGAAGAGCAGAGGAAAAGTGCCAAGGCAAGAGCCAAGGGAGAAAAACCTCTGCGATAGTTAGGTCGAGTGGTAAGAGCAGTAGCGGATGTCTTGCTGCCTGCGATAGGTCGTGCAAGGGTAGGCTTTCTTAGTAGTGGGTATCACGCATGTCGATACCTTTGACGTTGTACGGTGGTGTTGCTCGGAGGCTGCAGCTGGGTGCCGGTGTAGAGCTCTCGTTCAGCGTCAGCAACCTGCAACAGTTAGGTTTATTATCGTTTTTGTGTCCGATAGGTCATATATCGGATGCACAGTGTAGGATGATGTTGGCGAATTGTTTGTGCGTCAGTGGGCGAGCTCGTCGGTGTCCCTGCTGTGGCCTGTTGGTCGGCTCTAATAGCAGCTGGTAATTACCAGTCAGCGTTGCTCATATGCAGGGGCTTGCCGGCGTTTGTCGCTTGTTAGCGTATGTTAGTTTACCATAGGTGGCTACGCCCTAGCTAGTAGTGTCTTTAGCGGCTTGTGCTTCCACCTATAGTTCTGATCGTAGTTTCCCAGAGTGAGGATGAAAGGATTGTTCGAGTGTCTCGAGTTCCTATATATTCGTGTGGCGCATTTTTTGAATACTTCCTTGAGGGTATCGAGGCGGTATTCTTGGTGAAGATCCACGGTGCGTGTGTAGCGTGGAGCGTTGCTAATGATTCGTAGCATTTTGTTCTCTATGATCTGGAGGCGGCGCTCGTGTAAGAGCTGCATATCCCCATACGTGAGCTGCGTACGTCATCAGAGGTCTAATCAGTGTCATGTATATGGACCTCGACACAGTCCCATTCAGTGTACTTTCCTTGCTGAGCTTTGGGTAGAGCTGTTTGAGCCTCGCGTGCGCTCTGTTAGCAACGTACTCGATGTGGTCCCCCCATGTAAGTTTCGGGTCCAGCCAGACACCTAGGTATCTGACTTTCTCCCGGAAACGTATTGGGCGTGTATGTAGTGTTATCGGTCTACTGTGTTGATGTTTTCGCAGTAGTTTCGGTCTGCGTGTAAACAGAACTGCTTCGCACTTGTCGACGTTAACTTTACTACGCCATCGCTCCAACCAAGGCTCAGCTGTTCTGAGTACTGTCTGTATTCGTGAATTAATGTTCGACGGTTAACAGTCTTGCGCAAGGATAGGGGTGTCATCCGCGTAGATGGCTAACGTCGTGTTTTGTGTTGCTGGGAAGTCGTTAATGTACAGGTTGAACAAGATGGGCCCTAGGATGCTTCCTTGGGGTACCCCAGCTTGGATACCATGTTGTGTTGATTGTTTATCCTGCACGTTAGTGTTGAAACACCTGTTCGTGAGATATGAGTGTATGAGACGTACGAGTCCGTCCGGGAAACCAGCTTCGCTTAGTTTGCGCATGAGGCCATTGTGTCAGAGACGGTCGAAAGCCTTTTCGATGTCCAGGAACACAGCCGCTGTGGCTTTGTTCATGTTGTAGCCGTGTGTTATATGTTCGACAACGCGGAGGAGTTGTTGTGTTGTCGACTGGTGATTCCTAAAGCCGAATTGCTCCGGTCTTAGGGTGTCATTGGCGATGCAGTGCCTAGTGATACGTTTTAATATTACCTTCTCAACAATTTGCTGAGCGAACACAGCAGACTAATGGGTCGGTAATTTTGTCGGAGGGAGTGGTCTTTCCCTGGCTTCCTGAACATCAGGACCTTGGCCGCCTTCCAAAAGTCAGGGAAGTGTTGGTGTTTTAGGATGGCATTCATTAAGTGTGTAAGGTATTCTACGACTTTATCCGTGCACTCCTGGAGGACACGGTTTTGAATGCCATCAGGCTGAGGGGCTTTCCTAGCGTTGGTGTGCTTGATAGCCCATGTGATTTGATTTGTGCTAGTGCGTCTAACTTCGTTGTCCGAGGGCTCGGTTACAAGTCGTGTAACCTCCTGGTCCGTTTCAATTGTGAATACTGGGTCCGAGGGAACCAAATTCGGGTCGTTCGAGGTCTGCAATTAAAATCTGTCCTGTTTTCTCTTCAAAGCGTCATGCTGTCAAAACAGTACTTCTCAATTGGAAATGTTTGACAAATATCTTTTGTCAAAATATCTGTGTTGTTGACAAACATTCTTCAGCTAGCTTCGGAATAATCTTGTCAGCAAGGGTGTTGAATTAAGAAACAAATAATCTTCGAAAAGTATACGCAACTATTTCCAAAAACAACTGAAAAATATGATGCAGCGGAAACAAATACCACGTTATTAATTTATCATCATTTATTTACCGGTCAGTAACATGTAGGCGCAAAATCCTTGCAGCAATCCAGCGATTTTTCAGGTTCTCATGTTTGAGAAATCAGAACCTCTGCACTTGCATTCCTTGTTGGGATTTATAATTTCCCTGGTAACAGTGAAAGCAGCATTTGTATCCCATACTTCGAATAAGAACAGTATGCATTATAACACTTTCAAGAGGTACTCCCTTTCAACACATAGCACTCGGGAACTGTTGCTTCGTATTACAAACGAACAACACTTAGTGACGTCACGTTTCAACATGGTTGCTATGTGAAGAACTTGTGTGTATAGAAGGCTTTGATTGAATTAGAATCGAGCGTACACTGCAAAACTATTCAGAGCCTAGCACCCATCCAGGATTTAAAAAAAATGGACAACCACAAGACGTAAACACAAAGTAATAACCGAAATCCAAAGAAAGGAATATTGGAAATCCTAATAGTTACAAAAGAAAATAACATTCCACCTTCACAAATGAATAAAAAGTGACCCAACGGCTTAACCAAACATCATGAGGAAAGCTCAAATCGAGCTTCCTGAGGAGCACAGGAGCCGTTTGTAGCTGCTGACGCCGCGTCATTGCCCAAGTGCTAAAGCAAGAAGAATCAGCAACTGCACTCCCTGTACATCTTGCTGTCTCTGCGTTCAGCTGCACGACCCAAAATGCGTTCTGAGGAATTAACTTCCTGTACAGTCTTGCGAATCTTGCTTTTAGCTGAAGTTGTTTAACACGGCAGACTTGACACCTGAAGCAAAACTAATATGGTCCCATACTCTGTATTCTGTACTAGTCGTCTCAAAAGTACCATCAGCAAAATAATCTTAACTATGGAATAATTTTACTACCAGGTTCAGTTTAATACAGGACAGGGGGAAAGAGGTAGTAATCGTTTCAATAAATTAGTGATTATGTAATTGTATGAAGATTCTTCTTTTATTCTAAAGTAATTTGTCCATTGGTTATCGTCTTTGATAGATTTGGTAAATTCGTTACCTAACAGTCTAATTTCTCAGCTGCAGACTCTCTATTATTATCAATGTCATTCAGCATTAAGAAAGACAAAGCTTCAGGATGAAACCCCAACCTCGGTGAAGCTCCATTTCGGTCACGATGATTGTTACTACGAACCCAAGCATCACTCAGAATAAGCAAAGAATATCATTACATACTGAACTTTGCTTTGTATACTATAACACTCTTGAAACGAAAACTGACATTTAACATGAATCGAAAACAATCTTGGTCTAGCACACACTTTAATTTTCAAGTAAGTTTCATGTAGAATGTCAATAACGTTTCTTTTACTTAAAAACCTTTATGAGTTTGCACATAAAAAATTCAAAAGCATTAATTTTCGGCACGTTCTCGTATGTATTCTTTCTCGTGAATCTCGTTGACGTACTCTTTTGACCACGGGAAACACCTGCGTAATCATGCATTATCAGTGCAGTTCAGTAGAGTGCGTTATTTAGCTATTTGTGAACGAAACATTGTGTACACTGTTTCGGCTGTCAGGATGCGTTGGAAGGTCACTTTAAGCATACGAGTAGATCCTCCGGCAATCGTATTTTAGTAATTTTTTAAATTTATGCTACGTGAAGTGAAGAAGACAAATATCCGCCTTTATCCGCCTTCAAAGGAATTCGATACAACTATCAAGAGTTCTCGAGATAATCGACTTTGAAAATATACGAGGAAATTCAATTGACTAAACTTAAGGGGATTTTTTCGCAACGGGTCGTGTGGCTCACCCGTTAGTATTTGAGAACTGTTCTCGGGTAAACAATGGATCACTAATTCGACTTTCCCTGCGGTCAGTTCTGCATTTTAATTTTTTCTTTCGGTTCGAATACCTAAATCGTTTAAATATAAAATTCATCAAATATACGCTATAATTAACACATATCTAATCAACGTTTTTTGTAAAAAAAATGCACGTCTTCTTGTTTCTAATTACACATAACATGCAAATTTCCAGTTTTAATTGCAAATATAAATTCTTTATTATCGAAATTTTGTAAAGGAGCGTTAATAAAATTCTAATGTTTCTTTATTTTAAACAATTTTTATTAACGATCTTTTATAAAATATTGATAGTCAAGAATTTGTAATACATGCAATATGAAGTGGGAAACAAAAAGATGTGCATTTTTCATAAAAAATGATGACGATATATTTGTTAATTAGCATATATTTGATGAATTTTATATTTAAATGATGTAGGGATTCGATTTGAACGGGAAAAAAGTCCACAGTGAGACTCGAATCAGGGATCCATTGACAAATACCATTCTCCGACCCTTCAGTGAATTACAGTTCCTCAGAAATCTTCAAAGTCGATTTTCTCCAGTATTTTTGAGAGTTGCATTAACTGATTTTGCAGATTAATATTTGGGTTCTTAAATTTACATACGATTCATATAAAAAATACAAAATTCGGATTGCCGGATAATCTCTTTGTTAGATCGTGCAGACGTCTTCGATTTTCAAGAAGAAGAGTTTTCAATACGGAATATTGTACTGCGAATTGGCGTACACCTCAGCGGCGTCATTCTCACATTTAATCGTTATAGTGACAAAGAAGATCAGCCTTCTAGTAGTCACCTTCGATCAAAAACGCCAGCTGATGACCGTTACCTATAAACATTGGTACGTAGCTACCCCGAGCAAAATGCAGAATTACTTTGCGCAGCGTTTTTAGAGACAATGTTTCCAGCTGAGTCGATCGAGACAATACGCAACCGTCTCTACATGACCACTTTGGCCTCTAGGTGTCTATTACGATAAACAATGCAAACCCTCCATCATTCTGGTGAGCAGAGCACGTGAGCAAGAAATATTAGTGTCGGTTTTCGCTCAACGACGTATGGGATTTTCTGACACCTGATGATCGTCGCAGAAGAGTGTGGAAGCAGCTAGGTACCAGCGCACATCTCAGGCACGCAGCCCCACGGGTTCAGCAGGGAGGTGGGTCAGTAATGCTTTAGGTCGGTATCATGTACGGATTTCGGACGCCAGTCAGCACTATCCAGAGAAATTTGAGGGCTGTGCAGTTACGGAATAGGATCCTCCAACATATTTTCCACCTTACATCCGACATTTCGGTGATGGGTTTATCTCTCCAGACGATAATGCACTAGCTCTTCGCTCCTACCTCGTGAATACCTACTCTCAGGAGGTGGGAATCAATCGAATGGAATAGCTTCCAATACCTACGGAGATGAACCCGATCGAGCACGCTCACCCAGCTGCTTATTTTGCTTTTCTAACATGTCATAAAATAGTGCATTTTCGAACAGGTTGCCTTTATTTTGTTTTTCTTCCACAGTATATTTATTGGCCGGCCGCGGTGGTCTAGCGGTTCTGGCGCTGCAGTCTGGAACCGCGGGACTGCTACGGTCGCAGGTTCGAATCCTGCCTCGGGCATGGGTGTGTGTGATGTCCTTAGGTTAGTTAGGTTTAAGTAGTTCTAAGTTCTAGGGGACTTATGACCTAAGATGTTGAGTCCTATAGTGCTCAGAGCCATTTTTTTAGTGTATTTATTGTTTTTTTTTTTCGTGATGGTGCGTGAAATCGTATGGGACTTAACTGCTATGGTCATCAGTCCCTAAACTTACACACTACTTAACCTAAATTATCCTAAGGACAAACACACACACTCATGCCCGAGGGAGGACTCGAACCTCCGCCGGGACCAGCCGCACAGTCCATGACTGCAGCGCCTTAGACAGCTCGGCTAATTCCGCGCGGCTGATGTTTATCCTTTAAATGCCTGCTACCCTCGTATCGAAACCCAGATGTTCTCGACATGCAGGTGGTGCAAAACGTTTTTGATCACTTTGTTACACTCCATACCGACCGCTGACGATGGAACACTGTTAGTGTTAAGTGCGCTAAATAGTGCTAACTACCCACTTTAAGTGACAAGAAGCATTTACTCTTTATATCTATTCCGTCAAGCGCCAATTGTTTCGTTAATGACAATATTTATATTAACAAATAATATGATAGTTCTTAATACTCGTAGAATTCCAGTAACCTTGAGGTACGTTTTCTCTGGCTGTTATTCACCGAACTAGAAGGGAAGGCTCGTTTAAACCCGTCTCCCGTGACCAGGCGATGAGTTTATAATCCAGCACATGATGGTGTGAGAAAGTGAAGCGCCAAACACAGTGTTGTGTACGGTACGTCAAGCGAAACGATTCGACAACATATTCCAAATAGCGGCATTCTCTCTTGAACGACTCATCACGTCACGTCAAGGACTAACTGGAATAAAAGGTTTGACGTTGGCAGAACAGTGGTGTCACGTTACTGATCTAGAGCAGCTTCGTCGTTTTGTAACACACGAAGTATGCTTATAACTGCGACACTTATTCGAATTTAGTACAGGATTTCATGCTTTTGTTTCTTCTTACTATTTTTTTACTGCTTATTTATTTTGCTGATTTCATCTCATATTAAAAAGCTTCCAGGAGGACGTTTTTTCCTCCGAGTAACCTATCGCGACAGAGACCCAATATACACTCCTGGAAATTGAAATAAGAACACCGTGAATTCATTGTCCCAGGAAGGGGAAACTTTATTGACACATTCCTGGGGTCAGATACATCACATGATCACACTGACAGAACCACAGGCACATAGACACAGGCAACAGAGCATGCACAATGTCGGCACTAGTACAGTGTATATCCAACTTTCGCAGCAATGCAGGCTACTATTCTCCCATGGAGACGATCGTAGAGATGCTGGATGTAGTCCTGTGGAACGGCTTGCCATGCCATTTCCACCTGGCGCCTCAGTTGGACCAGCGTTCGTGCTGGACGTGCAGACCGCGTGAGACGACGCTTCATCCAGTCCCAAACATGCTCAATGGGGGACAGACCCGGAGATCTTGCTGGCCAGGGTTGTTGACTTACACCTTCTAGAGCACGTTGGGTGGCACGGGATACATGCAGACGTGCATTGTCCTGTTGGAACAGCAAGTTCCCTTGCCGGTCTAGGAATGGTAGAACGATGGGTTCGATGACGGTTTGGATGTACCGTGCACTATTCAGTGTCCCCTCGACGATCACCAGTGGTGTATGGCCAGTGTAGGAGATCGCTCCCCACACCATGATGCCGGGTGTTGGCCCTGTGTGCCTCGGTCGTATGCAGTCCTGATTGTGGCGCTCACCTGCACGGCGCCAAACACGCATACGACCATCATTGGCACCAAGGCAGAAGCGACTCTCATCGCTGAAGACGACACGTCTCCATTCGTCCCTCCATTCACGCCTGTCGCGACACCACTGGAGGCGGGCTGCACGATGTTGGGGCGTGAGCGGAAGACGGCCTAACGGTGTGTGAGACCGTAGCCCAGCTTCATGGAGACGGTTGCGAATGGTCCTCGCCGATACCCCAGGAGCAACAGTGTCCCTAATTTGCTGGGAAGTGGCGGTGCGGTCCCCTACGGCACTGCGTAGGATCCTACGGTCTTGGCGTGCATCCATGCGTCGCTGCGGTCCGGTCCCAGGTCGACGGGCACGTGCACCTTCCGCCGACCACTGGCGACAACATCGATGTACTGTGGAGACCTTGGAGACAATTACATTCGAATATCGATATCCTCTCGTTGCCATCGACGGTAATTTGAATGCCGTAGAATATTGGACAGGATCCAACAACCAGCTCTCCAGCCCTATAGTCAAGATATCGGTGAAGGGTCATCTTTGCAGACGATAAAGCATGAGCACACTACGCCCAACGCATGAACGTTATCCTCCACGACTCAGGGATGAACCTTTCGAAGCTGGCTCTAGTATCTGTTGACATGAACACGATTGTGCATACCTGGGGCAGCTGAAACTTGTAAAACAGGATGACATCAGGACAGTTGCAGGGTCGAGCAGCAACGTCTCCACCACGTTGTGGATCCAAACTCGGTCCAACGCAATGGCGGTCCGCAGTTCGTGCTCCAGTGGCTAGCATTGCTGCTTCTGGATCACAGGGTCTCGGGTTCGAATCTCGGCCGGCTTGGGGATTTTCTCTGCCCGGGGACTGGGTGTTTGTGTTGTCCTTATCATTTCATCACCATCATCATCATCATCATTATCGTTCGTGACAGTGGCAAGATTGCATCGCGTAAAAATTGGACTGTGTCAAAATTGGGACTTTGTACGGGCTCTGATGACCGGCAGTTGAACACCCCACAAACCAAACCTTCTCTGAGGGAGAAGTAAGACCTGGTTACGGAATCATTCCCGAAATAACGGCACGGAAACGTGAAGATACAGATGTTGTGATTATCTTTATATATTTTTCTTTTCAGGTAAGTATGTTTTGTGATTTATGACAATAACTTTTCGATTTAATTTTATTTATTTATGTACATATTTTTATAAGGTGCGTATCTATCAAATGTGTCGACTTAGATTCGAGGGGAGCGGAGATTGAAATAATAAGCGAACTGAAACCAAATAAAATAATTTTAGTGTGAAATAAAAATAAAACCACTAACGAATCAAAGGCAATTTGAAAGCACGCACAGTACCACATTTGTGAAAGCAAATTCTAATGTTGGATACCACTGAGTACCGTGTAGGTATACCCCTTGCGTTGGTGATGATGAGGTTTGGTTTGTGGGGTGTTCAACTGCCGGTCATCAGAGCCCGTACAAAGTCCCAATTTTGACACAGTCCAATTTTTACGCGATGCAATCTAGCCACTGTCACGAACGATAATGATGATGATGATCATGGTGATGAAATGATAAGGACAACACAAACACCCAGTCCCCGGGCAGAGAAAATCCCCAAGCCGGCCGAGATTCGAACCCGAGACCCTGTGATCCAGAAGCAGCAATGCTAGCCACTGGAGCACGAACTGCGGACCGCCATTGCGTTGGACCGAGTTTGGATCCACAACGTGGTGGAGACGTTGCTGCTCGACCCTGCAACTGTCCTGATGTCATCCTGTTTTACAAGTTTCAGCTGCCCCAGGTATGCACAATCGTGTTCATGTCAACAGATACTAGAGCCAGCTTCGAAAGGTTCATCCCTGAGTCGTGGAGGATAACGTTCATGCGTTGGGCGTAGTGTGCTCATGCTTTATCGTCTGCAAAGATGACCCTTCGCCGATATCTTGACTATAGGGCTGGAGAGCTGGTTGTTGGATCCTGTCCAATATTCTACGGCATTCAAATTACCGTCGATGGCAACGAGAGGATATCGATATTCGAATGTAATTGACCCATCTCGATCCTGAATCTGTGATACTGCGCGTGTGAGACGTACATTGGTTCCTGCTGCGTCGCACTCTTCCACGACCATCATCAGGTATCGCGCAAATCTTATTCTTCGCTGGACAGACGCCGAAACGAGTTGTCCAGATGGTCTCTTCCACTAACTTTGCGAACCACTGACTTGGGGGAGGGGGGTTACTACACTCCTGGAAATGGAATAAAGAACATATTGACACCGGTGTTTCAGACCCACCATACTTGCTCCGGACACTGCGAGAGGGCTGTACAAGCAATGATCACACGCACGGCACAGCGGACATACCAGGAACCGCGGTGTTGGCCGTCGAATGGCGCTAGCTGCGCAGCATTTGTGCACCGCCGCCGTCAGTGTCAGCCAGTTTGCTGTGGCATACGGAGCTCCATCGCTGTCTTTAACACTGGTAGCATGCCGCGACAGCGTGGACGTGAACCGTATATGCAGTTGACGGACTTTGAGCGAGGGCGTATAGTGGGCATGCGGGAGGCCGGGTGGACGTACCGCCGAATTGCTCAACACGTGGGGCGTGAGGTCTCCACAGTACATCGATGTTGTCGCCAGTGATCGGCGGAAGGTGCACGTGCCCGTCGACCTGGGACCGGACCGCAGCGACGCACGGATGCACGCCAAGACCGTAGGATCCTACGCAGTGCCGTAGGGGACCGCACCGCCACTTCCCAGCAAATTAGGGACACTGTTGCTCCTGGGGTATCGGCGAGGACCATTCGCAACCGTCTCCATGAAGCTGGGCTACGGTCCCGCACACCGTTAGGCCGTCTTCCGCTCACGCCCCAACATCGTGCAGCCCGCCTCCAGTGGTGTCGCGACAGGCGTGAATGGAGGGACGAATGGAGACGTGTCGTCTTCAGCGATGAGAGTCGCTTCTGCCTTGGTGCCAATGATGGTCGTATGCGTGTTTGGCGCCGTGCAGGTGAGCGCCACAATCAGGACTGCATACGACCGAGACACACAGGGCCAACACCCGGCATCATGGTGTGGGGAGCGATCTCCTACACTGGCCGTACACCACTGGTGATCGTCGAGGGGACACTGAATAGTGCACGGTACATCCAAACCGTCATCGAACCCATCGTTCTACCATTCCTAGACCGGCAAGGGAACTTGCTGTTCCAACAGGACAATGCACGTCCGCATGTATCCCGTGCCACCCAACGTGCTCTAGAAGGTGTAAGTCAACTACCCTGGCCAGCAAGATCTCCGGATCTGTCCCCCATTGAGCATGTTTGGGACTGGATGAAGCGTCGTCTCACGCGGTCTGCACGTCCAGCACGAACGCTGGTCCAACTGAGGCGCCAGGAGGAAATGGCATGGCAAGCCGTTCCACAGGACTACATCCAGCATCTCTACGATCGTCTCCATGGGAGAATAGCAGCCTGCATTGCTGCGAAAGGTGGATATACACTGTACTAGTGCCGACATTGCGCATGCTCTGTTGCCTGTGTCTGAGTGCCTGTGGTTCTGTCAGTGTGATCATGTGATGTATCTGACCCCAGGAATGTGTCAATAAAGTTTCCCCTTCCTGGGACAATGAATTCACGGTGTTCTTATTTCAATTTCCAGGAGTGTATTGTTCCTAATGGAACTTTAGAGGAAAAATTTATCGTGTTGAAGGTATTGGGTACAGTTTGGATAGACACACCTCTGCCTGACGCCTCAAAAACGATAGCGTGCAGTTTTGTTGCAGTTCATTGAATGGTGTTGACTGCGAATGATGACTTCAAAGAAGATCATTAATATTATGTTTCTCTCGAGAGAATTCGAATTTATGAATGATGTTGCTTTGGTATACGTCATTGTGGCAGGGAGATATCTATACGGACAACTCTGTTACCGTACAGTGAGTATGCGCGCAACGTCGAAGCTTTAAATGATTCTTGGAGACGTATTCGCAGACTGAACAGTGTACGCAAGTAGGAGCGCTACTGAACTTGAGGCCTAGCCGTTACCAGTACAAATAATGTCCTCGGCAGCTGCACCTCCGTCGAATCTGCCTAAAAGATTGGTAGTTAAAAATGGAGTATTATCAATCAAGTAGTCTACACCAGATATGCAGTTCAAACACGTTCTTTGCACTTATATGTATAATAAACCACTATTTATGTCCAATTCGAGTCTCATCTTCCGAAATTTTTCCTCATATAAACTGATGGCCACATACTACACTCAGTTCCTGTCCTATAACACGATTTTCCGAGTGCAGCAATCTAACACTAAAGTAATTAAGCACGAAAATCTTGGCAAACAAATAAAATCAACACAGTCTCTGAATAATGCTCTTAAATCTCTGTCTTTCAAACAGTCAGGTCAGTACGAACTCTATGTGCAAAGGGAAGTAACTAGTGCAAACAAGAGTGTTCACAGTGTGAACCTATTATCACAGAAGATGACGATCATTACTGAAGTTTAATACAGTCCATCATTTAAAACAGTCACTACATTACGGAATAACAACCCGGACACGATATCTAGATAAATTGCAGTACATTTCCCGACTTGTAACTTGTACTAACTTGTCTGCAATACATTTCCCGACTTGTACTAACTTGTCTGCGGTACATTTCTCCATATTGACGGACGCAGATCTTGTACATTTCATAGCTCCCCGTAGACTTACTTAAAATTGCTTGCAACGTGCCTCTTTTATAAGGTTAAAATAATTAAAACTGAAGTTACTTACTATGGTTTGTTGGATTTCCATACATTACAATTAAATATTTACATTTCTGAGTTACTGAATAGTATACGGAGATTCGTTTTCACCAGGACTTCCACATATAGTTACAATTTCTTTTGAATGATCTGGTTAGTTTGTCTAAATATGGGATTCTATTGTAGTAACTATGTTTTAGCTAAGTATGTTCATTACTCCGGGGTTACAAGAGTGCAAGTGTTGCTAACACATTTTCGTCATTGATCCTATGAATGCATTACTTATTTCTATATCTTTTTCGTCTACTTTACCAGGAAGTCAGTAATAGAGTATATGTTTACATATGAACAATGATAGTGTAATCTGAAATTACTGATATTTTGTAATTAACACAGTTATTTGGCACTCTAGCTAGGTCATTAACCGCTCGTAACCCAGGGAATGTAATAGATAATAAAATTAAGTTTCGTAAGCCCTGAGTCAATATTCTAAAATTTTAGTTACTCCACACGTGTTATATAAACAACAAAATCGAAGATATGGCAAGGTATCAAACTGGCTGCACCATTACAGAGGCTACTCTAAATATCGCTTTCCTATGGCCAGGACAGTATCGGGAAAAAGGTTTGTGAAAAAAAATGGAAAAGAAGAAGTAGGACTCACACTTCGATTGTTCCGTAAAAACTTAATTATCTATACAGACAGTTCGCGTACAGGTTTTGATGAGTTCCCGAGTATCAAAATGAGAAATAGCCGTATCTTTTGATAACATTGACTTAAAAGCTTAATTTTGTACATCGTCAAGGGACCGTAGACATTATTATTGGACACAAATTTCAGCTTGATAACTCCACCCGTTCCTGACAAAAAGGGGTCTTAACTGATGGAGAGACACACAGAAAACAAAGTGGTGCTATGTGGATTCTGTTTTTACCAACTATGGTAGAGAACCCTGTAGACACATCATTAGGGTGGTAAAGAACCTTTTATATCGAAACATGTGAAAACAAGCACCTGAAGATTAGAATAGATTCTCAAAACACTTCTTTCTTCTCAAAAGAAAAGACCATTCTTAAAGTGACTAGCAGGAAAACAGTACAGGATTTTTGGGCTCGCCTTTCTGCATTCTTCCCACTCTCATATGTACCATTAACTACAGGTTAACGTAACTGCGACGTTCCGGATAGTGTCAACCATCACCATTTCACCTGACGTGAAGCTGGCGTAGCCGTTAAAACTGCGTTTGTCACGGACTGCAAGACGACTCCGAAACATTATTAAAGACTTAATAAGAAATAAAAAATAGCTCGTCACCTTCACCAGTCACAAAACCTTTTTAAAAACGCATGTTTCAGACATCTGAAGACTATTCTTCAGCAAGTAAAGGACAGATAGACATATACGAAAAATAAAATCACTGCCAGCTGTTATCCGAGTAACATGCTTATTTCACTCCGCAGCTGTAGAGTGTGTGCTGCCAGACAAAAATTGTGTGCCGAACTCTGAATGGATTTTGAAAACAGCGCATATTCCGCTGTAGAATGAAAGACAATCCCTAGGCTGTGGCTAAATCATTTCTTTCAAGAGAGCTAGTTCAGCAAGCTGCCAAGTATAATACAGGTGCTGCCGGGGGCTGGACACCGTGCCCCAGCGACAGAGTTCATTCAAATTCCGTAACGAATAAAATTAAATCTTTTTATCTCGTTTGACGGATGTAAAGCTTTGGCTTTTTTCAGATCTATACTGCCTCAGATAGAAAACATTTAATTATAATCGTGATAGATAACATGACATTTATAATGTCAGAACGTAGAATCATTGGACCTTTTATGCTAGTTCGTGAGTTGCTTGACGGATATGAAAGCTTACAACAATCATTCCATTATTTTAGTTGTTGGTCATTTAACTGATACGTCGATTACAACATTCAGATTCACTCATGACGATAATAAACACCTATTGACGGAATGCACACGCGGTTTCTCCCATCCGATTTGAAAACTGGAACCCCTGTTCACCGGAACTAGCTACTGTCATTCGGTGTTATCAGGCCTGTAAATGTCATTGGTGAGACGTTCCGAAATTTTCAATTTCACATGCGACCGCATGAATTGATGTGGCACCCTTGGTGTCGATCGTAATCGAATTGTTCGGTGCCATTCCCCCTTGATTACGGTTATTATCTAGAGACGGGGGAGTAGAGGGGAGGGGAGACAGACAGACTGTCAGACAGACCCGTGACTTTTGCGCTCAAGTTGCAGCGTATTTCAAACGCCGATCAATAAATTCCTCCACATTCGTTTCTACCAACTGCCTCAAATCATTTTACATGGCCCCCACTTCATCATTCGACAAAATTCGTCTGAATGAGAACATTTTGTTTTTCTAAAGCATTCAGGCCGTGTCTTACGTCTAACCAGGTATCTTTGGACATTGTATTTACAGTAAACGTTGCAGTGTGAATAGCACTTGAGTTACGCAAGCTTCCTCCTCGAAAAGCAATATATGTTACACACAAAACAGCAGATATATGAGATAAAGAATAGCTACAAGATAACTTGTACTTAACCTTGATTCGTCTTCTACATAACAAAGAAAAACTGATAAAGTGTGCAACAACACAGCGCACAGATGATCTTTTACTGAAAGTGGCTTATTCTTGTGATTTTTGTGTGCCGAATCGTAATGTAACAACTACAATCGGTATCATCCATCATTCTTGAATGAACTCTTACTATTTCAAAAATTTTCTTTCAGTCGTCTTATGCATGTACACACCTGGAAATTGAAATAAGAACACCGTGAATTCATTGTCCCAGGAAGGGGAAACTTTATTGACACATTCCTGGGGTCAGATACATCACATGATCACACTGACAGAACCACAGGCACATAGACACAGGCAACAGAACATGCGCAATGTCGGCACTAGTACAGTGTATATCCACCTTTCGCAGCAATGCAGGCTGCTATTCTCCCATGGAGACGATCGTAGAGATGCTGGATGTAGTCCTGTGGAACGGCTTGCCATGCCATTTCCACCTGGCGCCTCAGTTGGACCAGCGTTCGTGCTGGACGTGCAGACCGCGTGAGACGACGCTTCATCCAGTCCCAAACATGCTCAATGGGGGACAGATCCGGAGATCTTGCTGGCCAGGGTAGTTGACTTACACCCTCTAGAGCACGTTGGGTGGCACGGGATACATGCGGACGTGCATTGTCCTGTTGGAACAGCAAGTTCCCTTGCCGGTCTAGGAATGGTAGAACGATGGGTTCGATGACGGTTTGGATGTACCGTGCACTATTCAGTGTCCCCTCGACGATCACCAGTGGTGTACGGCCAGTGTAGGAGATCGCTCCCCACACCATGATGCCGGGTGTTGGCCCTGTGTGCCTCGGTCGTATGCTGTCCTGATTGTGGCGCTCACCTGCACAGCGCCAAACACGCATACGACCATCATTGGCACCAAGGCAGAACCGACTCTCATCGCTGAAGACGACACGTCTCCATTCGTCCCTCCATTCACGCCTGTCGCGACACCACTGGAGGCGGGCTGCACGATGTTGGGGCGTGAGCGGAAGACGGCCTAACGGTGTGCGGGACCGTAGCCCAGCTTCATGGAGACGGTTGCGAATGGTCCTCGCCGATACCCCAGGAGCAACAGTGTCCCTAATTTGCTGGGAAGTGGCGGTGCGGTCCCCTACGGCACTGCGTAGGATCCTACGGTCTTGGCGTGCATCCGTGCGTCGCTGCGGTCCGGTCCCAGGTCGACGGGCACGTGCACCTTCCGCCGACCACTGGCGACAACATCGATGTACTGTGGAGACCTCACGCCCCACGTGTTGAGCAATTCGGCGGTACGTCCACCCGGCCTCCCGCATGCCCACTATACGCCCTCGCTCAAAGTCCGTCAACTGCACATACGGTTCACGTCCACGCTGTCGCGGCATGCTACCAGTGTTAAAGACTGCGATGGAGCTCCGTATGCCACGGCAAACTGGCTGACACTGACGGCGGCGGTGCACAAATGCTGCGCAGCTAGCGCCATTCGTCGGCCAACACCGCGGTTCCTGGTGTGTCCGCTGTGCCGTGCGTGTGATCATTGCTTGTACAGCCCTCTCGCAGTGTCCGGAGCAAGTATGGTGGGTCTGACACACCGGTGTCAATGTGTTCTTTTTTCCATTTCCAGGAGTGTATATTTTGTACACTACTTCAATGAATAATATAAATTTAAGACATTGGTGTCAGTGGTTTGACCGGTAACCATACATCGTAACTACTATGACAAGCAATTTGGTTCGTCTTTATTCGTAGTTTTTCTTTTAGCCACGACTGAAATTCTCTTTTATATCTTTTGTGGATGTTTCTAGTACGATGGCTAGTTGTGGTTATGAAAACTGTACTGGGATTTTTTTGCTGGGTTTGCGATTGAGAAATACCAATTGACATTTGCAGATTTCGTGAAGACAGTACGTTCCTCAAACTTTGGGGATAAATTTGGTACTCACGGTAATCCATAGAGGTAGCATAAAGTACGTTGTATATCTGTAGAAAATGAAAGGAAAAGAAAAATAAGCATCTAGATTTCGTATTCCAACGATACAAAGAGAGCCAAGAAATCATTCTAGCGATTTTTACTCTTTTGGCAATGATGCAACCACTTATAACTAAAAAATAAATCAGTAAGCATTCTGTCTGTTATTTGGCCAGTAGGCCATGGTCCAGATCTTACTGTTTATAAACCACCAGAAGGTTTAGATGACGATGTCCTGTATATTTGTAGGGATGTCCAGTCTATTGCAAATATTTGCAGATAATCATTTAACGCTTGGAGGTGGCATTTTAAGCCCAGAAACACTTAACGAAATAAATTAATACTGTACAATATCCATAATATTCTGCTTTTCATTTATAACAGTTACAAGCTCATGACAATTTTCATTGTATTTCCAATAATTTAGAACCAAAGACCTCTTCGCAAACAAATCTAAGTGATTCTTTTACGAAGTTGCGCCTAACGAAGGAAAGAAATCTGCTTGGTTCCAGACTCAAATAAAATAACTTTCTGGCAGCAGGAACAAACGTTTATTCAAAGAATAGATGAGAGCGCTTCGTCAGTATTTCAAAGAAAAATGTCAATTAACATACTGCTCAGATGTTGCAGGTGTGTCGAATGAATTTGGAAACGAAAATAAAAGGTAAAATGGGGACTGTTTATAGATTCTTATTAAAGTAGTTCAAGGGCTGTTTTGGCACACAATGGTAATAGGCCTGCCTATATATCGGTACCTGTTTCCCATTCTGCACATATGAATAAAAATTATGAAAGTCTAGATTTAGTCTCACATAAAATAAACTGTTTTGCACATGTCTGGAACATATGTGGCGATTTAAATGTGCCATCTGTGCTTCTTAGCCAGCAATGTTGCTACACTAAATACCCTCCCTCTTGAATTAGGGTAGTACAGCAAAGCTTGAACATCGATCCAGAATAAACTTGTCTGCAAAAAAATCTTTCAAGCTTGGAGAGAAGGACGTTTCGCATAAGAACCTCGTGGATCCGAAACAGGTCCTAAAACCGCTGTTACACATTAACCTGGGAATAGTGATACAGTTTACGAAAGCCTTACACAGAATTGAAAATGTTTCAAGTATCTCTATGAGAAGTGGAAATGAAAGTGTTTGCTGGATATAGTCAGTGCTAATATAAATAAAAAGTCACTGTAAGCTAGATGGAGACTTGTTTATCGTTGCAGGTTGTTGTTATTAAGTTTTAAGGCAAAAAAAAACACATTATGTTTCTTTGTAGCTGCTGAGCCACAAGCCTCACATTTTAAACAATGATCTTGATATTTCCTCAGAATTTGAACGATTTCAGTGAGAAACAGGGTGAGTGTTTTCATCAAGAGATAAAAATGATCAAAGGGTGGTATCGAGGCCGTTCTAACAACAATATTCTGAGACACTACCGTTGATCACTTCACCGAGATTCACGACAGGACATTAATTGGGGAAAACGCTATAGTTGGTGCTTTATTGAGAAGAGAGAAAGGAAATATAAGTCAACGGACGCATAATTACTATGCAATAAAATGTGTTTTCTTGTTAATACTTTGAGAAAACGTATGTTCACATAGAAAACTTAAATTACTTTCCACTCTAACTACATATGTGTTACTAATTTTCTAGTTTATACTGAAGTCTCACTGTGACAAAAATGTAACTGACAGAAAAAAATTAGAAATTGAGCTGCTTCCTTAGACAAAATAATCAAAAAAATTTTTTGTTGGCCTGTGATATGGTCACAGGTCACTGTTCCCAGTAATGCACAATGCGTCACTATCCATCTTAAAGCAATTATAATAACAAATTGTGCATCCCCAGAGAGACAATCAAACAAATAATTCAGAAAAGATCAATCGACAGTGCAACAAATTTTGAATCTGTAAGTGTTTCATAAGATACTAAATGTTAAAATGAAGATTTTGAATATTGGTGGTTAATCTAAAACATCTAGCAGAAATGAGGGTTGATGAAAAACTACTGGCTATCACATGGACAGTCCTGACTATTTTGTTTATTCATTCATTATTCAATCTCGAGATCAGTCATCTAGTATCTAATATGACTGGTGTTTTTACAAAGCTACAGAAAGTTAGATGCAACCGTAAATAAACATTCGCCTCAAGATTTGTTATTTATTTCAATAATTTTCAATAACTGATGAAATTAAATATAATATAAGCAAGTAAAAACATGTAAAACACTTAACTCATTGTACTACATTTGTAGATAATCTGCACTAACATCGCAGCAGATAGCTTACTGGCAGTTCCTAATCTTAACCACTGGAGCACATCAGGGTGAACCCAGAGTGGCACTAAGTCTGAAGTCAAATTGCGATGGTGATACCCCAAACCCTTTGAAATCAAAACAGAAGTTTGACATGAATATTGGCTCTCACATGTCTTGTTCAGCTGCATATAAAACAAGGAAAGAAACAAGGAGGAACAACGGTAGCTCGAGGAATCAAAGCTTGTGAGCATTTAAAGACTGGGAAGAACAGTGAGAAAATAGACTGAAGTTGATTAAAAATTTGGAATCAGCAACAGAACAATTTGATCTACAGAAATAAACTGCAATTGCAAATATATTTTGAAAAATGTTAAAGAATAATATACATCGAGGACAATCAAACCCAGTTAATACAGTATGCAGGAACAAGCAACGTGTGAATAGCTCTAAATCGATAACTTCTATATCTAAACTAATAACAAATCTGTAAAACCAGCATGTCTGTCTGTCTGTCTATCTGAACATACTAATCTCAGAAACTACCAGACAATTTTTTCCAGACTTTTGTGATTTCCCTTTAATTGTGTAAAATTCCTAAAAAGCATATATTATGCTGTGACCATAAACAGAGCAGAAGGCCAGACACACCGTCCTTTGCGTCAGGCCAGCTGTGTGTGGCTCTCTCCTGTGTTAGTGCTGCAAACAAGCTCTTCATTCGTGTCCTCAATCATACTACTTCAACCATGGTATACAAAGAACCTTTATAAGCTAAAAATAACTTCCACCCACACAAGGTCCCGGGAGTAGTTATAAATAAATACCTGGGCAGCCCTAGATTTCGCAGCTAGTATAGCATATTTAGGAAAATGACTGTCTTTAGCAATATTAGAGGCAATGGCTCCATAATTTCGGAAATAGAAAGTACATTTGAGAAAAAAAAAAGTTTTCTTCTTAGCAAAGAGTCGATGTGATGTACCTGCTTTCAGTACTCCAAGATGTAAGACAGCTGCCATGTAAGTTCTGATAATGTAGCTAGGAAAAAAAACTAAATAATAATTTTTCACCCTTTGGGTGTATGAAGCATAGGTGTCGGGGCACGTTGAAACGTCCCCTTTGAAAAATTATACAAGACTGTCCTTAAACTGACACACAATATTTTTAGCGCAACGCAATCTGACTTTCAAAAATCCCTACAAAGGAATGGCCCTGACTAACATTAACGTTTCACAAATCACTTACCTCACAAAAATCTTGGTTACTACTGCAATACAGCGAGCGCCACTACTGTCAGCTAAATAAAAGATTCAAACTACTGAAGGCACTAACTACTAGTAGGCATAGTTAGCAAATGAAAGATTTTAATAGAGAACAAACAATGTATTTACCTTAATAGTGTTGAAAAATCATAATATACATAGGAGTTTATGACATCCAGTCTTAAAAATTTCCAAACTCCGCCATTTCTCTCCCCACATCCACCACTGCTGGCGGCTCACCTCCAACTGCGCAACGCTACGCGCTGTTCACATCCAGCTGCCCAACACTACAATGGCAGACAACAATGCAAACTAGCCACAGACTGCACACAGCACAGCCAGTGATTTTCATACAGAGCGCTATGTAACGTTGCCAATAAGAAAACATAAACAGCCTACTTACATAGCCCCCATGCTCCCCACAAAAAATTTTACAAATTGTTTTGGGCAGTGGCCAATAATGATTTGATAAAATTTTTCGTAATTACAATAACAAAGAAATCAAATGCACACCCTTATTGATACAATGTTGGTCAAAAGCTGAAATTCTCTCACAGTCCATAAAGATAGTCCTGATCATTCATCATTGTGAAATTGCAGTGTTGTTCTCAAAGTCTGAGCAGTAAAAGAAAATGCACATGGAAGTAGTAGATTCCCATGCAGTCTTGAAGAAGTAGTGTTGTCCTTCCAACAGAAAGACAGTGCTGACTCTTGACATGCTGATAGGTAATGGGCCACAACAGAGCAAACCCACAGCAGAGTCATTCGAAGTTTTCAAGAATATTGGTGAGTAGGTCATCACAGAGTAGACCCACTGTAGTCCTGGTAGAGATTATGGTATTGGTGGGCCACCAGAGGTGCAGACCCACTGCAGTCATTATAGATATTGTGGCCAGGCCCACTGTAGTCCTGGTAGAGATTGTGGTATTGGTGGGCCACCAGAGGTGCAGACCCACTGTAGTCCTTGTAGAAATAATGGTACTGGTGAGTCAGCAAAGGTGTAGACCCACTGTAGTCCTTGTAGAAATTGCCAGCAGCCATCTGTTGTGACTGTGCGGGTGCACAACCACCATTGAAGAGTCTTGCAGTTAATATAGCAAGTCCATAACCACCACTTGTGCACTCACAAAGTTTTTGGAATTGTCCTTAGAACCAGCAACGCTGTTATCCAGTCCCTTGCTGAATGATCAACACACGTGCAAACACTAACAGTCCCAACTTCTCACATATTGTGCATTACTATGACCAACAGAAATGTGTGCAGTGAAATGAATGCTTACAAGTTACTTAATTTGATGAACTGGAGTCAATTACAATATTATAACATGAGAATACAATTACAAAGGTACAAAATACATAATTAAAGAACATAACAATACAGATAACATTTGTAGTACAGGCTTTACAAAAGAATAGAAATAAACATATACATCAGTGTTACAGGAATTATGACATGAGTACATACATAAAAGATCAGAATAATTATTGAAACATCAACTTTACACATGAGCATTAAAACAAAACAGAATAAATAATGTCTAAGCATATTTACAAGGTAAATAACATATTATTAATGCCAATTATATTTGAGGATAACAGTATTCCTCATCATAGTGAATATAGCTTAGTATTAGAAGAAGAAAAAATTCTATGAAACTACACAGAGACAGGAAGAAAACAAATACACAAGGGTACACAAACACATAGTGGGATAACACAAAAGGAAAGGACAGGGTTTGTTTTCAGTGTAACATTTGGTACTGCAGTCCAACCCAAAACTTCATTCCATAGATCGTTCGTCTTATTTCAACCTTTGCTTCCACCAAAAAAATCCTATCCAAACATGCTTTCTGTATTTTTCTCGTGTAACCTCTCAGTGCATTTCTTCAAATTCATCGCAACTCATTCTCTTATATAGTCTACCCCCTCTTAAGCTAACTTAAATCTACTGAGCTCAGATGCATAAACTAAGGGACGAGGCAATGCAGCAGCACAAAATAATTAACACAAACAGCAATGAGAAAAAAATTTAAATAGGCAAAGCAATTGCAATATTACAACTAATATAAGGCACTGTGCAGCAAACAAGGAAAATAAATCCGTAGTAAAACTGGCTTAACAGCGTAATACAAAGTCAAATTCAGTAACACTATGCCTGGCAAACAGCAGCAGCAACTTATATCTAAACATGACATAGCTCAAGCAGAAAAAAATATTACACTAAAGACAATAGTGCAGACAAGGGAAATGTATATTCACATCTTAATGTCTATGTAATTAAAGTGGTGCACCACAACTTATTCTACAAAATAAATTACCAAGTACTTGAATAGAAAATTATGTATGCAGTTCCTGTGAAGGGAAATGTCTTTTTATGCTCCTTCATTTGTTTGAAAAAAATTATTATTTACTCAATCTGTAGACAGAAAATATTTATATTGGTACATCTATAATATTTTATTTTAACCAACGCCGCAGTGCAGCTAGAAACTAGATATTAAACAAAATAGGTGAAGCAAGGCGTGAAACGTCATTCACTAGCCATATGGCATTTCATAATGCAGCAAACAATCTTTCAACTAGCAAGACAATAGACATAAAATGTTTCTCATCATTTCATTTCAGTAAATATCATAAATTAAGAACTCTACAGTGTAATCATGTTTTCAAGTTTGAGCGTGTCGTATTTACGATGCTTTCTACAAAGGAATGTCAATAGCGAAGATAATGGCCTCCCTTTTTTTTTTCGCCTGCGCCTCTGAAATGCACACCCTAATGGCTTTTTCTCAAGGCAGCTGGCACACCTGGCCGCTCACAACGCATTACGTCATGGTCACTTACCTTTCCACTGCGTCGAACTGTTGCTGTGTTTGTCTCTGATGTTGTTCCATTGTGTCTAACTTTTGAAGATTTTGTTCCATTGTGTCTAACTGTTGCTGTGTTTGTTTCTGATTTTGTTCCATTTTTTGCATTAATTGCAATAATAATGTATTAGAGTCTGGAATCTGTTTCTCTATGCTTTTTGGCAGTGCGTTTTCACCGGCGACATTCACATTTTGACAAGCAGAAAATGTGTCTTGACTCATTTGAGAAAACGGTGAGGACCCAAAACCTAAGTCTACAGTATTGCAATATTGTGTTCTGTCATTTCGGATTCCTGAGGCGAGCTGTTGCCGACCGATCGATCGATAATGCTTCCCTGTTCACTACCTGTTTGACTGTCTACACTATTATTTGCCACCCGCTCCATTTCCCTATGCACAATTACCAAATTACTACTTCGAATGTCTGTCAATTCACTACCCAGTGGTGCTGATAAGCTACGCTCGTCGTCACTATTATTTCTCAGTTTACTTTGAAGCCTAGTGTTACGTTTTACACACGCCATTATTGTCACAATATTTCACACGATAACACAGAAAAGCACAATTTGAAGAGCAAAAATAAGAGAACACATTAACATAGCACTGAAAATAATATGTAGTTAATTGCAAGCTCAGCTGCGACATACTTGGTGCAAATCTACATGCATGCCACAACTGTTTTACTGTACAACAATGAAAGACTGCAACTACAAAGGAGATTCTCTCTACAATAACGCTCTAGCAATAAACAAAAGCTACACTAAATACACAAACTACAAGAAAAAATCAGAAGATTCCAGTGAGGTATCCTAGGCTAAGGGTCGACATATGAAACGTCCCCTTAGAACAATTTATACAAGACTGTCCTTAAACTGACACACAATATTTTTAGCACAACGCAATCTGACTTTCAAATATCCCTACAAAGGAATGGCCCTGACTAACATTAACGTTTCACAAATCACTTACCTCACAAAAATCTTGGTTACTACTGCAATACAGCGAGCGCCACTACTGTCAGCTAAATAAAAGATTCAAACTACTGAAGGCACTAACTACTAGTAGGCATAGTTAGCAAATGAAAGATTTTAATAGAGAACAAACAATGTATTTACCTTAATAGTGTTGAAAAATCATAATATACATAGGAGTTTATGACATCCAGTCTTAAAAATTTCCAAACTCCGCCATTTCTCTCCCCACATCCACCACTGCTGGCGGCTCACCTCCAACTGCGCAACGCTACGCGCTGTTCACATCCAGCTGCCCAACACTACAATGGCAGACAACAATACAAACTAGCCACAGACTGCACACAGCACAGCCAGTGATTTTCATACAGAGCGCTATGTAACGTTGCCAATAAGAAAACATAAACAGCCTACTTACAACGTAATTGTCACTTTTCTCGCATTAGGGAGTATAATAACCAGTCTAGTCAATACCTGCTGGATTAAGGATGTTATAGCAACTACTAAACTAGTACCCGAGAGTACTCTGGCGAGTTTAGTTTTGATAGCTGGCGGATGTGTAAGGATAGCTACTGTTAAACGACCGCCAGAGGGTGTACAGGACAGTCTAGGTAACAGCATCTGGATATGTGAGCGCTTCTCCAGCCAGGGTATCCTCAACGTGCGTACTTCTTAAAAACAAAATCTCTTCCCCGTAGTCACACATGACTGGTTAACGTTTGCATTATTTTCTTACGCATAATTACACTCCTGGAAATGGAAAAAAGAACACATTGACACCGGTGTGTCAGACCCACCATACTTGCTCCGGACACTGCGAGAGGGCTGTACAAGCAATGATCACACGCACGGCACAGCGGACACACCAGGAACCGCGGTGTTGGCCGTCGAATGGCGCTAGCTGCGCAGCATTTGTGCACCTCCGCCGTCAGTGTCAGCCAGTTTGCCGTGGCATACGGAGCTCCATCGCAGTCTTTAACACTGGTAGCATGCCGCGACAGCGTAGACGTGAACTGTATGTGCAGTTGACGGACTGAGCGAGGGCGTATAGTGGGCATGCAGGAGGCCGGGTGGACGTACTGCCGAAATGCTCAACACGTGGGGCGTGAGGTCTCCACAGTACATCGATGTTGTCGCCAGTGGTCGGCGGAAGGTGGACGTGCCCGTCGACCTGGGACCGGACCGCAGCGACGCACGGATGCACGCCAAGACCGTAGGATCCTACGCAGTGCCGTAGGGGACCGCACCGCCACTTCCCAGCAAATTAGGGACACTGTTGCTCCTGGGGTATCGGCGAGGACCATTCGCAACCGTCTCCATGAAGCTGGGCTACGGTCCCGCACACCGTTAGGCCGTCTTCCGCTCACGCCCCAACATCGTGCAGCCCGCCTCCAGTGGTGTCGCGACAGGCGTGAATGGAGGGACGAATGGAGACGTGTCGTCTTCAGCGATGAGAGTCGCTTCTGCCTTGGTGCCAATGATGGTCGTATGCGTGTTTGGCGCCGTGCAGGTGAGCGCCACAATCAGGACTGCATACGACCGAGGCACACAGGGCCAACACCCGACATCATGGTGTGGGGAGCAAACTCCTACACTGGCCGTACACCACTGGTGATCGTCGAGGGGACACTGAATAGTGCACGGTACATCCAAACCGTCATCGAACCAATCGTTCTACCATTCCTAGACCAGCAAGGGAACTTGCTGTTCCAGCCGGCCGGAGTGGCCGAGCGGTTAAAGGCGCTACAGTCTGGAACCGCACGACCGCTACGGTCGCAGGTTCGAATCCTGCCTCGGGCATGGATGTGTGTGATGTCCTTAGGTTAGTTAGGTTTAAGTAGTTCTAAGTTCTAGGGGACTTATGACCACAGCAGTTGAGTCCCATAGTGCTCAGAGCCATAGCCACTTGCTGTTCCAACAGGACAATGCACGTCCGCATGTATCCCGTGCCACCCAACGTGCTCTAGAAGGTGTAAGTCAACTACCCTGGCCAGCAAGATCTCCGGATCTGTCCCCCATTGAGCATGTTTGGGACTGGATGAAGCGTCGTCTCACGCGGTCTGCACGTCCAGCACGAACGCTGGTCCAACTGAGGCGCCAGGTGGAAATGGCATGGCAAGCCGTTCCACAGGACTACATCCAGCATCTCTACGATCGTCTCCATGGGAGAATAGCAGCCTGCATTGCTGCGAAAGGTGGATATACACTGTACTAGTGCCGACATTGTGCATGCTCTGTTGCCTGTGTCTATGTGCCTGTGGTTCTGTCAGTGTGATCATGTGATGTATCTGACCCCAGGAATGTGTCAATAAAGTTTCCCATTCCTGGTACAATGAATTCACGGTGTTCTTATTTCAATTTCCAGGAGTGTATAAACGCATCGCCGCAAGCTCACTGCAGTGTCGCGCAGAAGTGAACTTGTCTGCAGGGCGCGTGGCAACCAGCGATACCGGGTAGCCAATACGCGTCTAGCTTTGCAGTTACATCGCCTCACAGCGCACACACCGCCTTCTAGCAGCAGAAGTACACTTCCCTGTCCTGTTGTTGTTGTTGTGGTCTTTAGTCCTGAGACTGGTTTGATGCAGGTCTCCATGCTACTGTATCCTGTGCAAGCATCTTTATCTCCCAGTACTTACTGCAACCTACATTCTTCTGAATCAGCTTATTGTATTCATCTCTTGGTCTCCCTCTACGATTTTTACCCTCCACGCTGCCCTCCAATGCTAAATTTGTGATCCCTTGATGCCTCAGAACATGTCCTACCAACCGGTCCCTTCTTCTTGTCAAGTTGTGCCACAAACTCCTCTCCTCCCCAATTCTATTCAACACCTCCTCACTAGTTATGTGATCTACCCATCTAATCTTCAGCATTCTTCTGTAGTACCACATTTCGAAAGCTTCTACTTTCTTCTTGTCCAAACTATTTATCGTCCATGTTTCATTTCCATAAATGGCTACACTCCATACAAATACTTTCAGAAACGACTTCCTGACACTTAAATCTATACT